>NC_139967.1:42643245-42748245 GCF_963993115.1 Abramis brama
ACTGAGGCTTATTCATTTCACCTTTGGTGTGAAAGGGCATTTACATTTGCCAAAACCTTTTTTGTTATTAACAAACAAACATGCAAGCCCAGCCCAGGTGAGAAAAAGTAATGAACACATTACTTTCCATAAAAAGTAACTAAGTAATGCAATTAGTTACTTCTTTTTTTTTTTAGGGAGTAACGCTATATTGTAAAGCATTACTTTTAAAAGTATCTTTGACCAACACTGGTTATGACCCAGCAGAGCATTTCCTGTTAGGCCTTGTGCTTGAATTAATACAACTTTCTGTACTTCTATATGCTGTGTCATGTCACCTCTAGCTAAAAAGGGTTTTTAAATGAGTCAGTTAAGTGACACAGCGGCACCAGAAATATACAACAGCTTGCAAAAACCTTGAAAAAAAGTCACCCAGCACAACTTTTTGCAGTATCAGATAAGATGCTGCTTTCCAGTCAACAAGTTGCCTTCCTTCCCCTAGAGGCAAAATGATACAGTATGTGGGTGGACAGGCTCATAAATAAGGACTACTCCATACCTGGTATCTGGAGCCATGTACACGCAGCTTTATGAGCCAGCTGCGGTTACATGGCATTTGTGCAGCAGTGTATTATTGGTTATGCTTGCACATGCACATGCAGCTCAGATATATCTTTCCTATTTTGTCATCTTGGTGAAATAAATTATACTGTGTGAGCAGGGCCGTCGCCAGAACATTTTCATAAGGAGCACACTTTTTTTATGATCTAAGAAAACAGGCATTCACCAAAACAATAACAACCTGTATTTATTATAACTGAAAAAGACCAAGTTCTATATTAAAAACACAAGATGGTGCAGCCAACACCTACAGTCACCAAAACCCACTTGCATTATGCCTGTACACTTTGTAAACATCAGTCACAAAAGCTCTTCAATTAATTAAAAATGACACTTCAAAAAGTTCAGAATCATAATCCTTATGAACTGAGCAGTTTAGTCCAAATTTTCTGAAGAGACATGATCGCTTTATATAAAAAGATTGAATTTAGGCTTTTATTCACATATAAACATTGATCAACGCACACATCAGTTGTGGTAAACAGAAGCTCAAGCATGTTCGCTTGACATGTGAGAACCAATGAGGTTCAATCTTGTGTTACGCAGCACGTTTGAGCTTCTGCGTGAACCAATGAGGTTTGCTCTCACGCATCAAGCAGGCTCGCTGATCAATGTTTAAATGTGAATAAAAGCCTAAATTAAATCTGTTCATCATATAAAGCGATTGTGTCTTAATTCAAATTAGACAGATCTACCTTTTTATGTAACTTAAAAGTTAGGAATAGTCTTAGAGAAAAAATGTAGATTAACTTTTACGACTAGTCTGATCAGTTCATTCAACCAGCCACTGGTACATGGATATGAGTGTTAATTACTTAAAAAATTACTTAATGAACTACTTGTGTCTCAGAGCGCGCAGACAAAACAAAATAAATGTGTTATCTGTTGGGAACGCAGTCGTGCAAGACCGTTCTGGGAGGTAATTATACTGAACCACTTTGACGACAGACTTAGCTCAGGCATTCCCAAAAGACCAAAACAGCATTTCCGGTGCTGTGCGATGAGATCGGTCCGCTGGTTGGTCCAGTTATGCCGTGACATCCCGTCGCGAAGTCACATGATTTTTTTTATGCGCATCAAGGAATTTATATGGTCAGTGTGTTTCCATCTTAGTAAATGAGCGCTTTTTTTTTCTTTTTTTTTCACATCTTGGGTTTTCCATCCAGCAGTTTTTGATGCGATATCCCAAAATGCACATAAAAATAGTTGGATGGAAACATAGCTATTTATGTCCATTAAAAACAGTCTGCCAAAGTTTATAACTTTTTAGCCTGGGCAATAGACTATTTGTTACTTTTGTCAGTTAATTATTCATTACATTTGCAAAAATGACTTTTGAAATCAATTAAGATGTTTACATTCACATTTATTACTCTTTAATATTTATAGTTTTATTAAGGTTTGATGAATCCAACATGAATACATTGAGCTTGGAGTGTTTTGTGTGTGTTTTTAAGCTGTTCTTGGTGGTTTCCAAGTCATTTGCTACCAAAGTCACTATGATGTTCTGGTCCTTCGATATGAGTGTTGCTTGTCTCATTCTTTTGTTTGATTAAAACGTAGCTTTCAAAAGTCACCTCTCCTTAACAAGCTTCTATCATTCATGAATCATGTCCATTCAATGGTGAGACAAAGTTTAATCCTTCAAATCCCAAAGCCTGGGCAATAGACTTGTAAAGTGAGGCTGTTGGACTACATTGATGTTCATAAAAGCCTCTCAGGAATATGTTATTAACTCTGCTCCTTCTTGGCTCATAATTTCCATCTCTTTCTCTCTTTGCTTCTCCACAGATGTAAGTTCTTTAGTTTAACTGAAACTCCGGAGGATTACACCATCATCGTGGATGAAGATGGCTTTAAAGGTAGGTGTTGTGGTTACTCTTTTACTAAGAGTGCACTGGGTTTAGTGCAGCGAGGCAAGATTAAGTCATGTAAAGTATCACAGATTCTCTATAATTCCTTGTAGCTCGACTCCCTGCCAATGTTTGACCACATATTGCTCCATCAGCCATACCCCCCCCCCAACCCAACACACACATTTCCATTATGGGTTACTAGGGGTTAAGATGTCAGTGGCTTTGGTTTTGTGGTTGATTGAGTGAATCCATGTCATTACACACTGGTTACCGAGGTGAAACCCATTTGTTGCCATGGATACCAGAAGCTCTGTCTTGCGAAACAGGTACAGGTATTTAAAAATCCCCTGAAATTTGTGCTTGTTGGCATCTTTTCCACCCGGATCCGGATCTTCCCCCGTATTTCACACGCTATCAATTTAATGAAATCAATTAAGTTTTGTGGCTATTAGTGTTTGTAAGCTGTGAGTCAACAAAATTCACTTTTTAACTCTTTCCCCGCCACTTTATTATTTTTTTGTAAAGTAGCATTTTTGATCATTTTCACAACTTTCATGGCCCCCAGAACATTTTGTTGTATTATCTGAACATGCAATATGTCAAAAGAAAGAACAGATCATCTGCTTTTAAACAGTATTCTTTCTTTTCTTTTTTTATCAACACTTGAATGTGGTTAAGTTTCATTAAAAAAAAGCTACATTTTGAACAAAAAGCTGAGAAAATCTAAGACTACGTCCGGATGGGATTCAGAACGATGATCAAAACACAGATGGAGTAGATCGAGTCCGTCAACACCCCCACGCTTTTCACAATACATACCGTTTTAAAGCAGCTTCACAGAAAAAGCATGCGTCTGCATTACAAGTTACACTACATTACAGTAAAACTCTCGATAACTCCTGTTGCAGTACAATCTGCTGTACAATCAGAAAGTCCCTCTCACTAAAACCACCTTTTCAACTAGCAAATCATGTCAAGGTCAGTGATGTAACTGAAGCCTAGGCTATTTGTTGTTTTACAAAAGGGACAAACTGTTCAATATGCCCCACCCCAACTTCCTGTTTCAATAGCAAATACATCAACACAGGAAAAAAACCTATTTCATAGGGTCTTGAAAGACTTCTCATATAGTACCTTTAGATAGATCGAGCAAAGAGCGTTAGTATAATCAGAACGTCACATTCATTGCTCGTGCCACTCTTTTTTTCTTCTTTTTTTTTGACATTTGTTCTTCTGTTTTTGTCTGTTTCAGAGCTGCCGGAGTCTGAGTATCTCAGTGTGGCCGATGCGACGTGGTTGGCTCTTAATGTGGTGTCCGGGGGCGGGAGCGCCACCAGCTCTCAGCCAATCGGAGTAACGAAAATCGCAAAATCAGTCATCGCTCCATTGGCAGACCATAATATCTCTGTATTTATGCTCTCAACATACCAGACTGATTTTATATTGGTGAGTGTCATAGATGCTTAGGCTATAGATTGCAAGATATGAACTCTGCTTTTTTTACTCTGTAGTGTGTGCATTTCCACCAAATACATTTTTCAGTCATTTTCCTCATCAAAATGTTTGACGTACAAATAAATAGCACTTTAGATATTTTTAAAAGTGATATGCACACGAGAAAAAGGAAATTCATACGTAAGCATAATTTATATTTATTTACAGAAATAGTTTCATGCATTGTAGCAAAATCCTTTACATGAAAATCAAGAGAAACAAACATTCCGTATGAATGTGTTTGAAAGTGTCTCAGGAGGAATTATACTGAAAATTCAGCTTTTCATCACAGGAATAAATCACATTTAACAATATATTGAAATAGAAAACAGATATCTTAAACTGTGATAGTATTTCACAATATTGCATAATTTTTACTGTATTTTTGTTCAAATAAATTAAGTTAAACTAAAAAAAGACTTAAAAAATCTTGCAGAAAATTGGAATATTGCATAAAACATTTGCGAATAGTGCACCGTTTCCATACCATGTGTTCAAGAGAACAAAAATCGTAATTTCCTGGAAAATTGGCACAAAATATCTGTCATGAAAAAGAAAGTTGCTGCAATCGAGGGAAGCCACTGTGGCTCTTTTTGTCCTACTTGCGCCTCAGAGCATGAAGACAAACTGCACTAAATGCTGTCATGTTATCTTGCGTTCAGATGTCTGGTGTTTAGGAACACAATCATGTGAGACATTTCTGGAAGGTCATTATACATAATTTAATCTGATGACAAACTTTGGCTCTCAGGCATTTGAAAATAACTAAAATATTTGAGATGCTGTGCATTGAAACCGATCCGTTGGGTAGTCCAGTTTTCCAATCACATCCACAGCTTTTCTGTTGCACATTGAGGGATTTATTCTGTAATTTTGTTTCGATCATAGTTAATGCACGTCGTCTTATCAGATAAAAACATATCCACCTCAATTGAGCGCATATGTTTTGTATGCGCATTTTGGCGTTTTCACCAAGCATTTTTTTATGCGATATAACAATAGGTGGATAGAAACACAGCTAATGTGAGAGAGTGATTATAGTAAATCATGGAGTCATCTCCGATTTGTTCTGGGTTTACACTTAAACTAACCTCATTAATTAAACTTCAGGAAATGATACAAATGTGCACATCAAGAACTAAAAACCAGTATAAGGATAAAAACATTAATATCATAAGAAAAAGAACTGCAGTATATACATGACAAACATGAGCCAGTCTATTGCGACAGATTATATAAAAAGAAGCCCTTTGATCTGTAGTCTGAATATGTCATCTTATCTGCAGTTAAAACACAGGGTTGAAACTGTTGCTTGTAATTTTATATAAGGACATGGCATATAATGGCATTATGTCTGATCATTGCTTTTGGATGAGCAAACTTTTAACATGAACTGCACTTACAGTAAATACTAAGCTAGTCATCACTTCTCTTTTCGTTAAACCAACCCATCTACCATGACCACAGCCAGCTGCTGTCATCTCAGCACATTTCCACTGAGTGTGTGTGTGTGTGTGTTTGTGAACACATGCCCAGTCTATCAGACGGTCACCAGAGCCTTTTTATGAAAATAGCAAGAAATGTGGGAGCGGTGGTAATCTGGGGGTAGTTATGTAAAGAGGATAAAGCCTGTGGATCAGCAGCCGCTTGCTGGAATTTACCGGAAAGTTCACGTTCCACACCAGATGCTCCCAGCCAGAGGAATAATCAGAGCTTTATAGAAAGAGAGGAGATGACCTGTCTCCTGTGCTAGGCCACTGGAGAGGACATTTCCTTCTCATCCTCAACTCTTGGCTTGCTTACTCAAAACCTTAAGAGCAGAAATCCCCGTGTGTATCTGGCCTATCAGGCCTAGAGCACAGTGTTGTCTCCTTTGTTTGGATAACTAACAAATAATGAAAGAGAATGTTGAGGAGTTGATGGATTTAAGATTTCCATCCATGGGAAGGACTGACTTAATGGCCTAAAATATACCAGATATTATATTTCAGCCTCTTGATGATTTTTTTAAAATGGTTAGTTCACCCAAAAATGATAATTCTGTCATTTAATTATTCACCGTCAAACCCGTAAGACATTCGTTCATCTTCAGAACATCTTTTTAATGAAATCTGAGCGCTGACCAGAAATAATTATTTTTTATATTTTTTATAAATATGTCCATATTTGTACTAAAAACGTGTAAAAATGAAACCGATTTAACAGATGAGTGATGATGCAAACTAATTGTCGAATTGTTTGAATCCATTCACTACAAACAGGCCGTTTGAACTGTTTCACAGAAATAAATCAGACTTGCCAACTCTAACACTATTTTTGCGTCTGAAGTTTAAATCCGAGATGCCATTACAACATAAACCTAAATCATTTTAAAAGCCACGTTAAAATGATTGTAATATTTGTGATATTGCAAGCAAAATTTAAATGTGTGTATATTTTTTGCCCTGTCCTGTTGTTGTAGCCATGTAAAATGTTTGCTCTTGTTTGACTATATTTATTTTTCTAATGAGTTAATAACAGTTAGAGCTTTTATAAGCTTGTAAAATAGTCCAAGGAAACCGCATATCCATAGATAATTACCCTTGAAAAGCTGTGTGCTGCTCATTTAGTGCACCCATCAGGACCTCACTGGAACACTTTGAAGTTCAGCTTAATTGGTTGCTTAAGACGTCCTTATGTATTGTTTTTACTGTTATGTATTCTGGTTTTGGTAGTGGCGTTTGAAATGCAAATGAATGTTCATTTGTGAGTGTGATGTGTTTGAGTCAGCTTGTTTTGGTTACTGAAGGAAATGGAAGAAGCTGTGTTTAATATAATAAGGATTTCTACTTGTGCATGTTTGTGTATTGAACTTTCATGCTGTTTTCATTGAAACATTCAGAAACATCTGAACGTCTCTACCAAATGCAAAAAAAAGAAGTTTGATTAGGTTTGTGCTTGTACTCTGTTCAGTTCCCTACTGTAGAAGGAGGGATAAAGCGCTTCCAGATAACTTGCTTGGTATTTGTCATCTCTGTTTTAGATATCACAGTACATAATGAGTGTATATATGTTATTATCTAACAGGGTTTGGCACTGTCTGCAAACATTTTTGTAATGGTTTACCTTGAACACCTGAGCTCATTTAACCTGGAAACTCACTTATAGTATGTTTATTAAATAAAAACTAAATACTGATGTATGATTCTGTCCATAGGTTCGAGAGAGGGATCTGCCCATGGTCATGCACACGCTGTCTTCAGAATTCACTCTGCTGAGGGTTGTCAACGGAGAAACTGTTGCTGCCAACAGTACTGGGGTCACCAATGGTTTTGTCAAGCCTAAACTAGGTAACCATCAGTCATTTAGTCTTTGTATATGTCGACACAAGGCGTTTTAAAGTACCAAGTGATGCTTCCGTGATTTAAAGTGCCCTTATTATGCTTTTTCTGATATAACCGTTCATATAGTGTGTAATGTAGCTGTTTGTGAATGTAAAAGGTCTGCAAAGTTTCAAAGTGTGTGACAAATAGTTATTGCCTCCCAAATGAAAGAAGTGATTTCTGAACTGCCTGAAACGAGTCAGTAATTCCATGTTTTATTTCCCTGCTCGAACTGTAGGTTTGTAACAAATTTGCATAATGCGAGCCTATGGTGTTTACTGGCTGCCCGCAAATTACGTCTTCTTTGACCCTCAAACACTGTTGTTGTAGCTGAGACTGGAAGAGTTTGATTTGTTTGTCGGCATGTCGAGAAGACATTTTGCTTGCACTTCCAAAAGATGAGGACTCAGGCTCAAATTGATAAGATAAAACTGACTCCATCGTTATTGTTCATATTACTGCATGTACGAGTGATGGGGAAGCCTGCAGAGTTGAAATTAAGATGGTCGTTTTGTTTCCGACACGCTGTAATAAGCGGTAGACCAATCACAACAGAATGGGCCATCTGACCAATCAGAGCAGAGTAGGCTCTCGGAAAGGAGGGGTTTAAAGAGACCGAATCCATGATCGAACCGTTTGAGACACTGAGAAAAGAGGTGATGCTGCAATGTACATTATGAGAAAGTTAGTGTTTTTGATCTTGGATGCATGTGAATCTATTGTAGGAGACTGAAAGAAACAAAATTAGGATCCTTTAAAATAGCATAATGGATAACAGAAAACAGCGTCTTCTCGACAAACAAATCAAACTCTTCCAGTCTCGGGTACAACAACAGTGTTTGAGGGTCAAAGTAGACGTCATTTGCGGGCAGGCAATTAAGACCATAGGCTCGCATTATGCAAATTTGTTACAAACCTACAGTTCGAACAAGGAAATAAAACATGGAATTACTGCCGACTCGTTTCAGGCAGTTCAGAAATTTAAAGATAACCAAAAATGATTATTTTTTTTCAAAATGTCTGTTGTTGTTTTTTGTTTTTTTTGTCCATACGGTGGAATTGAGTGGTCACCAAAACTGTTTAGTTTACCAACATTCTTCACAATATCTTCTTTCTAGAAAATACTCTTCTATCCTTTTGGGTGAACTGTTCCTTTAGATCAGACCGTATTTTACTACCGTGATGCACAGACTTGGACTTCCACATTCAGCAGTCAGTCAGTGCAATAGAGAAACACCTGCTGAAAGTGTTCGTGGTGTGGTTAGGCTTCAGCTTCTGCCTTTGGCTGTCATGTTTGACCAACTGAACATATATTCCTGATCTTATCGTGCACAATTCTTTGGTGCACGTTAGTGTAAAAGAAAGAACTTGTTGCATCTGAAATGACTTTCCTGGTGACTGGTGTCACCTAGACTGGAAGTGATATTAACTGGTTGCCAAATAGCTATATAAGCAATGTTTCAGGCTCCTGTTATAAATCATGCAGACTATCTTGAAAATAGCATCGTATTTTAAGAATGAACGTATTATGTTAATTATTTTGAGTCTTAATAGAATAATATAAAATATTTGTAAAAAATTGACACCGCATTAAAGACATTACATTTTTCAGTGTAAGACCACCAGTGGGTTAAACAACAACTTGTCAGGTTTACAGATACATCCCTTCATGAAACATCCTGGATCTGCATTGTTAATGACTGAATGTTTACAGTACATAATCGTAAAATAAACAACTCTCCTCTTCTTCCTTTCCTCAGTTCCTCGGCCAATCATTCACCCACTCTCCAGCCCCAGTAACATGTTCTGCGTTACCAGCCTTGACCCCGACACGCTGCCCTCGGTGGCCACGCTGCTCATGGACGTCATGTTCTACTCGGGCGGGTAAGAGCTCCAGCCGACCCTCTCCTCCTGGCTCACATATGGCCATAACCGAGACCCATCTGCCAGATCTATTAGAGAATGATGATAACACACACAGGTCGCTGTAGGGAGTGCATTACGTGACGACGGGAGAAAAGACTGGAGACAAGATGAGCAGTGTGCATTTGTACTAGTTTGCCCTTCCTTATAGTGGCTGAACTTGTTTACTGCTCAGACAGTGGCATCAGGCCAACCCTTAGAGGGAAAGATAAGATCAGAGTGGCCTTTATCACACTCCTCCCGTTTTT
The DNA here is from genome assembly GCF_963993115.1 of Abramis brama. NCBI lineage: Eukaryota > Metazoa > Chordata > Actinopteri > Cypriniformes > Leuciscidae > Abramis > Abramis brama. The sequence continues at coordinate 42,652,729 of NC_139967.1, forward strand.
CCTATTCCTTGCAAAAGTGTCAGCTGAGCTCTAATGAAGCTTGTGTAATGACTAGAATCCCTGCTGTGCTTTATTACAGAGCAAAAGAGACCGGGGGGCAGAGCGAGGATTCTGGACACATCCGTTTCTTCTCCTTCTCCCTGATCGAGGGCTACATCTCTCTAGTTATGGATGAGCAGACGACCCGGAGGTTAGACCACACAGCTCTGCCTCTAACACCCTCTATTAAAGTCAGCATGAAAACACATTTACATTCTCAATACACACCCCTCGTCTTGTGGATGATTCATCAGTGCATGATATAGACCTTCGTCAGAGTAGCGCCATATTTTAATATTGACCTGAATGAAAACAAGGTTGTGAGGGATGGAATACTGTGTGTTCAGTGGGCTGTATTGTTGTTTAACAACATGACGCTTGTTCAGCTGACAAAATTCTTTCCGAAAAAAGAAAAAACTCTATGAAACCGTTTTAAAAGTTATGTGATCTTAATCTTTATACAGTGCGTGCCTTTGTAAGTCTGTCCTTCAGAGCCTCGTTTTCATCCGTGTTGAATTCAATATGACGTCTAACATAACTAAGGTCTATTCCAAAGGAGAAAAGGCTTTCATCAAAACCTGCTAATTTGCACCACCTCTGAATTTGGCTGACTTCACCTACTCCATTATTCTTTTCTAACGCGTTTCCTCCAGCCACCTGTTACACACTTTGTATTAAACACCCACTTTTCTTGATCCAATTAATTCCCAAACTCTTTTCCTTGTTCAAAGGGAAATGTCACATGAAAGGCATAGTTCTCCCAAAAATGAAAATTGTCATAATTTACTCACTCGTGTCATTCGTTCATCTTCAAAACACAAATGAAGATATTTTAATGAAACCTGAAAGATTTCTGTCCCTCCATTGAAAGTCCACACAACCAAAACTTTGACACTGCAAAAAGTTCATGAAGACATTGTAAAGTAATAAAACCTTAGATGAAACCTCATTGGTTCATCCAGAAGCTCAGCCATAGTTTGTGTAACATGTGATGATAAACCTCATTGCTGCTTGTGCATTGAAGCATGTTTCAGCTTCCGTTTACCATATTTTGTGTGCATCGATCAGTGTTTATATGTGAATTAAAGTAAAATGGCTTGCAAACATCATTTTGTATTGATTTGAATGTTTCAGTTCATTGTTAAATGACACTTATGGACCTGCATGAGTTGTAAAGTGGATTTCTTTGTCTTTTGACTCAACTTCGTCTGCAGTGGTTTCATCAGATTTATTCTTTAAATATTCTGTTTAAAAATACCTCCATCCTGTAGCCTGTTGAATCATGTTTTTGTGTGTGCAGTTAAAATGTAACTTGCTTCATGAATACATTTCTGATTTCAATTTCTAATTAAATGTACAGTATCTTTGTTCTGTTGTCATTATATATGGTTTAGATGCTGCTCTTTTCTTGTCAGGTTTCCAAACAACGTCCTCTTCACCAGTGCATCAGGAGAGCTTTGGAAAATGGTCCGCATCGGAGGACAACCCTTAGGGTTTGGTGAGTTTAGGCTTGCTGTTACTGTGACAATGAAAATCCCTTTGACCTGAGCAATATCTAGGAACCAGAATTTGAGGGTTGGTTCTTTTGATTTGGACCATTAATCAACCACCTAGAATGTGCTTAAAACACTTAGACCCTGTTTACACCTGATATTAAGATGGTTTTAATCCATCTCTTTTGTACACTTTTAACCACTCCTGTCCTGATTTCTTCGAGGGGAGGGTCTATGGGCTGGTAAATGTATGGGGGTTTTTTTTCAGATCTTTCGATCTAATAGACTAAATAAGCTCGCGCAATTTAAAACATGACCGGAGACGAGGGAAAAACAAACTGCTCACACGTTCGCCTTGATCTTGCAGCTGTCAGTGTTAGAAATCAGGAATGTTGAGAGAACATTGTGCTTGGTACATTTTTCATCTTCAACCCAAACTTGGGTCTCCAGCCGACAAAGTTTAAATCCCATCTGTATAACGCACTTCCCATAATCTTTACCCATTGGGTCAGTAGGCGGAGAGTAGACGGTCTTTTGTGGCTGTTTGAACACATTCGACCACATGAGCGTTTACACTACGAAAGCAATCCGGTCGAATGCGTTTTCGACTACCTCTGCAAGTGTTTAAAAGTGGACAAGCTCAAAACATTTTAGACCCGGTTTACACCTGTATTTAGTGTCGTCCACTTGTGATCCAAACGCCAAAACGCATCTTAATACCAGGTGTAAACAGGGCCCTAGAGCACGTTAGCAAAGGCTTAGCCCCGTCATGTTGTAGTGGTAGCACCCGTCTTTTATTTGGTTGTAAAAATCTAGCTTTCTGCACATTTTTTTGTCACATTAGCAAAGTTCGGCCAAATATTGTAGACAAAAAAAGGGTCCGTCGTCTTTTGTCAATTGTGTAGCGATGTATGAAGCACAACTCACACACACAAGTCACTTTCAAACCAAGCAGCCGTCGGTCGGTCAATGCAGTAAATTTGCATGGCCAGCTGAACCCAATGCAAAATCCCTCATGTGAAATTTGCAGAACAAATGACCCCACTTCTAAGCACAGTACACCTCAGTAAATAAGATCAAATGCACAATTTTAAACTTGAGGATGTGGTAGTTGAATTTCTAATGAAAGTGGTTTGTCTTCCATCAGATGAATGTGGCATTGTGGCTCAGATATCGGAACCGCTGGCGACCGCTGACATTCCAGCCTATTATATCAGTACCTTCAAGTTCGATCACGCTCTGGTGAGTTTCAGCATTCACATATAAACGCTTTCCCATCTCCTAATATTCAGAAAGCGAGGGCAATGTTTAACACCAGCCATCTTGCTCCACCCAGGTTCCTGAGGAGAACATCCAGAGCGTGATCGGAGCCTTGAGGACCAATGAGAGCACAGGACAGTGAGGTGATTGGACAGAAGGTCCCATGTCCGTGAAAACATTTAGATTTCTTATAATTCTTAAAAGTGCCAAGATCTTACCCGAGGACTGCTTCTGGGGGTGGTTATGGGAGAAGGATCTGAAGGGGAATGGATAAGTGAGGGGGGGGGACTCTAGTCTTGCAGTCAGTATTGAGCGACAACATCACTTCCTGTCCGTTTCCTGCGAAAAAGAAAACCCTTAATCCCTGCCCAGCACCTCTACAGGGACCCTGCGATAGTGTGTGAATCCAGTGTTTTTCATTTCTTCTTTCTCCCCCACCCCTCTTCCTCTGATCCACTCCTCCTTGTCATTTTACCATGGCAACAGGGCCTGGACTTCAGATAGCAATTCTTAAGACGTTGAAAATAACTATTATGTATTAGTGGCAGGTCCTCTTCCTAGAGGACAGAGAATGTACTCCAATGAATCTTGAGATTTAGTTTTAGTTCCCTCCTCCCCCTTCCTGTTTTCCCTTGCAGTGCCAAGACACGGGGCATAAACAGGCTCCTCGTCTAAAACGTGATGTTTTTCTGGATGCAATTTGATGGTTCAGGGTATTATTGTTTTTTTTTAAACGTTCTGCAAAATGGTCCAGTCACAAGTTAAGTCTTTGAAAAAGGCTTTTCACGCTCGTTCGGAAAGTTTCCCGTTTTTATTTAGAGCTTTTGTTTATTTCCCCTCACCTCAATCCTTATATACACATTTCAATGCCAAGTGGCTGGATAATGAATTAGTTGTTGTTGTTGTTGTTTTTGCCTTTAAAGTACAATCAATGTGTTTTCTGTCCACCCGACCGAGTTGGCAGCATTTGGAAAGGATTCAGGTGAGGTGAAACCTTTCACATGCACTTGTTCAGGTTAAATACACACACACACACACACACACACACACACACACACACACACACACACACACACACACACACACACACACACACACACACACACACACACGAATTGTGCAGTTTACTGTATACTGTTTTTAAAAGATTGGTCTGATGAGGACGTCGTTTTTATTTCCGCCCTGGAGTCGTTGCGCGCTTGCGATCGCACAAAATGCCTCTTTCGTCTTCACCACTACTCGCTCTTTTGAGTATTTTGCGAAGCTGTCTCTTCATCCACGGAGGAAACTGTTGGGGGAAACCTGTCGTTCGTTGAATGTTAGTTAAGGTCAGGTGTCGCAGACACTGGCGTTAGTTTAGGCCTTCAAGCTCCCCTTGTCTGCACTTTATTTAAGGTCTATCTTACAGATCTTACTCTTCTGATGTGAAATACCGGGGATGAGTTTCTTCCCCTTGAAGGAGTCTCTTTTAGAAGGCGTCACTCGTTGCTCTTTACACATGGATGGGTGTCTCTTTCCACAAGTTTTTCTTCTATCAGCTATGAAGCAGAAATTTGCTAAACCATACATTTATCAGTGTTAAGAAGGGGTGACCTGTTTGTTCTCTGACAATTAAAGACGTGAAACATTTTTTTTTTTTCTTTCAGCTTAGTTTGTATTTAGGTTTGATTTTATTCAATTGTTACTCTCCTTTTTTCCACTGTTTGAATCATGTTTTCTTAAGCGTACAGTGGGGGTTTACGCCATGCGAAGCGAGACCATGTGCCAATTGCAGATTTCTTGTCTAGTTTATAAAGAGATTTAGTCATATCTGTGATTTACAAATGATTTCTGTGGGGTGATATTTGCTGAAGCTATTTCTAACTACCCATACAAATGATTGATTTTGAGAATTTGATTAAACCAGCTCAGACACCAGAAAAGGTCATGAATTGATTGCTTGTGTTTTACCTTCATGATTTTTTTTTTCTGTCTCTTGACACAAAGTGTAGGTCAGAAACTGTTCCTTTATACTTGCACATTAAAGAGGGTGACTTTCAACTATTCCCTTATTTTTCCCTCAGAATGTATACTGCTTTATAAATGGTACTATAACCTTGTGATCTATCAGTACAGTTTGGTACAAATAAAATGTACATGATTATGAAGGATAGAGGAATTTTAATATAACTTTAAATTACTTTTTTGTTTGTTTTTCCTGAAGTGGCTTGAGACCCAGTCTGCTCTTGCATGTCTGCCATTTATATTTAAGGCATCCAACAACACATTTATCCAAATGATCAGTTTAAGTCCCCCTGTAGTCAATAATTGTATCCCTTAAAACTCATCTTTGATCCCCAAAATGACATTTAAATGTTGTTTTTTCCTGTGAAAATAACTTTATTGTGCCTTAAAACAGTTTGAATGTAACTCTACACCCTTGCCTCATTTAGTATATGCAGATCAAAATATCTGATCCACTTGCTCAACGGCAAGTGGAAATGCTGGTTTAATTCAGCCATAATAGGATTCAGAGGAAACTGATTCAGAGGAGGAAGAGTAGTGGTGTTGACTTATGCTTTAAGACAAACCATGTGCAACTTCATATTAAAAACACCACATAGGCATGCGTATAAAGAACATTAAAAAAAACGTTTTATTTTCACCACGGGGTCTTTAAAAGTTGCTTCTCTTTAAAATTTTCTTTGACCACTTGTTCAGGGTTCTCGCAGTCAAGGAGAACCTGCACATAAAGGAATCTTAAAACGCTTTTCCAGCCCTGGAAACATGATATCTACAGTGCATTATATAATAAATCTAAAATATTTCATCAGCTAGTTATTGCATTTTTAAAAGATTATTTTATACATATTTAATTGTATAGAATTGTAATATAGTAATGATATGTTTGTTTAATAATGAATAATAAATATGAGTAATGAATTTCCATTACCTTATATTGCATTTGTTATAGTAATCCCAAATGCAATATAAGGTAATGGAAATTCATTACTCAGAACTTGAAAGAACCATTATACTAACAGCTTTAACATCTTAGTCACCATGAAATGAAATATTGCAGTATTTATTATAAATGACTTATCAGTTTGCATCATTTTTTTAATGCATTTGCCCTTGTAATCATTAAAATAACTCCCTCCCTCATGCAGCGACATCACTTCTCTTCTCCGATGATGCGTTTACTGGTGTGAGGGCGGGACATGTCACTCAGATGAGATCCACCAATAGCAAACCACAACCATCCAATCAATTCCCCACAGACAAAAGCAAGTCCCGCCCCACATTTTTACTTGTTCAAAACTCGTTTCACTCTGATGTGTTACAATAACTCCACTTCCATTTCATGCCAAAAAAAAGTGCTTTAATATAAATATACCATTTGTGTAGCCTTCCTTATAGTTTTAAAAACCATGTTTTTTTTTACAAGAAAAGCAGATGCAGAAATAGCACTGATAATGTGGCTTTAGCTTGAACAGTGTCGACCTCAGGTGATGATGAAATACCAAAACATTGAGGAAACCTCCAAAATGTCAAGTAGCCAACATAAGACTTAATAGGTCTTGCGTTATTTAGGTGTCAGACTCACGTCTATTTTTGAAGTCCACACTGTAAACAGCAGAGGAGGTGTCTTGTTTCTATGTTACCTTAAACGCATCTTTGGCTTGCTTGATGCAGTGAGACATGAAGACTCCTCAGTGAGGGCCCTTAACAAGTCCAAAGTTTATGCAGAAATAATGAAACCTTGCTTGCTGATGGAGTTCGCTGAAGTCACTGAGATGTGCAAGAGAAGATAGCCTGGATCTACAAAGACAGTCTCAAATGATGGATCTGACCAGCGCCACCATGTGGTCAACACCGCAAGCAACATCCTTCACGTGTCCTGGCACTGTCACCTAAAACAAATGACAAACATTAGGATAAAGAAAATGGATTACATCTAACATCTACTGGGTATAGTGTTGTCAATTTAACATTCATTTATAACAATTCATTAAAAGTAGGATATATTTTGTCTATTTAATGTTTTCACCTGCCGCAATAATGCAGCATGTTGTGATCATTTGGGGGCTTTTCTCAGAAAATATGTATGTGTGGTTAGCTGTGATTCATTTGGATAATTAATCAGCGTGTCAATTAATTAATTTGGTCGAAAAAATAATTGGAAGCCCCAGTTTGCAAAACCAAATCCACACTTTTCCATGTAAAAAAAAAAAATGCTGCATTGTTGGCTTCTTACCCTCCATGGAAAATACTGGTCATCATGTTTCCCAATGCCGAGACATCCTCTCACATTCTTACCCCAAACAAACAGCTCACCTCGATCTGAAAACAATATTCATGTAGCAAATAACTCAGCCCTCTATTTACATGGATGCTGGCCAGGAAACAGGCTGGATTTAATACCAACATGGTTATGCAAGCACTATTAGCAGGTGTTTTCAGGAGAATGTGTGTTAACATATTTAAAATGTCTAAAATCTCATAACTACACAATACTTGATATCTTGAGTGAATTTACGTGCAAAGATAATGTTTTTACCTGTGACTGCTGCAAAGTGATTGAGTCCACAGCGGATGGACGCGACCTTCACACTGGGGTTGAACTCTGACCTCCCAAAAAATGTGGCTGGTACTCTTTCTGGGACAGCAGACTCTGAAAGTTTTGGGCCTTTTCCCAGAATTCCAAAACCCCAAACAAACACATCTCCTTCCTCTACAGAGATTAAATTATTTCATTCATTACATAAGCCAAAATTACAAAGCAACATCAATTTGTTCTTTTCCACAATAGTTGTATATTATTCAGACATTAAAGCCCATTGAGCATTCTGAATTATGAAAGTGATTAACCATGTCTTTAAAATTTGCAAATAAAATATTCAGTTGGTTTATATATAGGGTTTTGGGTAAGAATTAGATTAACAAAAAACAATATTTCAAAGTATTGCAATATTTTACTTCATGATACTGTATAATTGGTTACAAAAAACAATATTTTAGTGGTATGTCTTACATAAATACTTTTTGAGGGGAAATTCTGAAAATTTAGAGCTGGGATTCCCAAACTTTTCAGATAGTCAAATCCATTTGAAAATATTATTTAGAATATTGGTTATAAAATATTAGAATAATTAAGAATATTGATAAAAATTAGGTAAATATTTAGAATATTTATAAATATACACAATCCCAATAGGGGAAACCCAATGTCTATGACAAGGCAAAACCTGGCATGGTGTCACTACAGTGTCATGACCCTCATATCAATATATAATATTGTATTTCCAGGTCCCTGCTGGTATATATACACTGAAAACCTCCACCTCCCTAGATCTGTACGTGGTTCTTTCTTACTGCATTTGGTCTTAGTGGACTAAATCTGCTATGCTGTTGCTGCATGAATATACCATTGTTCATTTTGACAGCAAATTTGGATTTAGTTTTAGACATAGTCTTTTGACTAAAATGCCATTTAGTTTTAGTCTAGTTGTAGTCGACAAAATACAGCAAGATTTTAGTTAAATTGTAATGCATTCATTTAGAATTTCTCTAAAATGTACAAACCCATTATATAGTCCCAAAAACATCTATTAACCTGTTAATATGAATGATTTTATAAGTTTGAACATGCAACAGATTTAACTGCTGTGACATAAAAACATCTTAAAATTAAATAAAACCACTTCTAAAGTAGAACACGTTTTTTTTTTTTCAATGAATGTGCATTCTTTATAACAACTTGCATACATCATTCTTTATTCTTTCAAGCAGACACATTTATTTGTATAAATTAAATATAATTAATCCTTATTAAAGCTATTTCTTTTTCTTTAGTTGTTTGATTAATATTAAGTGCACAGACGGCATTAGGTTTATTACACACTGTCACTTTAAGACCAAATATGCGGATCCAATTGCGCCAAATGCACATCCGATATTCTTCTCACAACCGTTTACGTTTTGTAAAGACATAACCGACTGTGTTTACGTGAATACTCTCCAAAACGGACATGTAGACATTATGTTGTGTGTATTTGTCCATTCAGAAAAGAAAAGAAAGAGAAGCTCAATTCAGCATGGTTGCACGCTTCGGGTGTGTAACGAACCGTACCGAATAGAGCGCTCTTTTGCGTCGTCACTATTATTCGGATCTATCCCTATGTCTGCTCTTCTCTTTCTCCCAGACGTTTACATTTTTGAAGTAAATTTTGAAAAGTACATTTTGTTTTATGAGTCCCTCAGGGTAGAGCAGCACGTAAGGACATCAGTTCTGACTGGATCTCCTCCCAAATCGTCCCTACCGAACATTTTCGTCTAGTTTTTGTTTGTTGCCGAAAATGTCAATAGATTTTCGTCGTAGTTTTTGTCATTCAAAACTGGTTTTATTTAGTTCTCATCTCGTTTTCATCTGTGAAAAAATGCTGTTATTAAAACTGAATCCTGAAACTAAATCCTGTAGCGGATCTAGGCAGGTGGAGCTGGGGGAGGTGGAGGAGTTTCAGAGGAACTAGCTTACAGCGAACACTGAACCAGACTGTATGAATGTTAAGCAAGCAATCTCACTGGCTGCAGAATCAGAAGAGGCTTGTGGTTATAGTGAGACAGTTTCTTGACTGAACTAGATATAAATGTAATGTAAATGATTACAAAGTATGGTACTAAATAACTGCCATATTTATTTATATTGTACTTCAGAGAACACAATGGTACAATGTTTTTTGTTTTTTTGCAGGTGTAATGAATTGTTCCAGGAAACTCTAGGATGTTATGCCTCAATAAGACTGTAATCTTACCGTTCAGTACAGCCACCTGTGTTCCTCCACATGCCGCCTGTCTGACTCGACCCAGACCCCTCAGGGGCAGCAGCCGCGGCGAGCTAATCTGGAAATCAGGCTTTACAAATGAGCTGCACAGCCTGGTACTGTCGTTTTTACACATACTTTTATGTACATATCAGGATAATTCAATAACAGTGAATGGTCACTTCATTTCTGGTATTTGTTTGCCAGTTGTTGTGTGCGTGTGTGTGTTGACCTCTTTACCTGTGTGGCCTCAGTGACAGAGGCCAGCTGCAGGTACTCAGAGTTTCCCCAACCAAAAACCTGCCCATCTGTGGACACGGCCAAACTACAGTCTCCATATGTGGCCACCTGTTGAACTTTGACCCCAGTCAGATCTCCTCCGACGGGCACCGGACAGGGGGCCTTGTTGTGATGGCCCAGACCTTAAAACACATTCCAGAGACATTAATTGTGAGGGAAGGCTCACGTGTTCTCAGCTATGAGTCACCTAGTGTTGTCTGGATACATTTTTTAGAAAACGCCTTTAGGCAGGTTTAATAATGGAGTGCAACAAAAAGAGGGACTGAAATAAAAGAGACGGTCAGAGATAATGACAGACGGATGGTGAAACAAACCTGTTTGTCCATCTGCCCCCCACCCACAGGCATACACTGTTTCTGTTTCTGTTAGAAACAAACTGTGATCCTGCCCACAAGCCACCTACAGGACGAGAGGAGCAGGACAGTTGGAGTGAATCTCACAAAGACAGGTCCAGGTCATATCTCAACCCAGATTCAAAGGAAAATAATAATAGATCATATTTTGCTTAAATGAAGGTTATAATGGTGAATGTCCAACAAAAGAAGAAAACGTGAGAGAAATTTGGGTACATTAAGTAGATTAACCATTTGATAATGTTCATTTTTGTGTCGGTCAAAAATGGCTGAAATTTGTTTTTATTTCAATTAAATGCTTGTACTATATTTCAGTTTGATAAAAAAAAAAAAAAAGTTCTTTTAGGTGGTTTTATGGTACAAAAATAATTTTTATGCAATAGTTATAATCCATTTATTCACTTTTTGAGCTTGGACCTGAAAAATACATTTCCAATTGAAATCTTTTTAAGTTGTAAAATAAATAAATTTAGAATGATTTAGTGCACAGACTAAAGTTTGGTCTCTTTTTAAAGAAGACACTTGAAGTTGAAAGTGAAAAAAATTGTAAAAAGTGAACTTGAAAAAAGTTTTACATTTATTGTTATGAAAAATGCACAAAAATAAAAATTTTATATGAAATATAAATTTTCCAAAACATATTTTACTCTAAAGCTGAGAGAAAAGCAAAGCCATAAATCAAAACAAGCTGTGTTCCGAATTTGCAATCTCAAAGAATTTGTTTGTACGCAGTACTAAACATTTCTAATAGATGAAATTCGTCTCCCATTCATTTCCAATGCGGTCATTTTTGACTGCCAACAATACAAGCATTTTTTTTTTCAGGACCATTTAACCTTTTTGAATCATGTCCATGATTTTTGTGTGTGTGTGTGTGGGGGTGTGTGTGTGTTCAGACAGCAAGTGACAAGTTTCGTACCATTATGATGAAGTAAAAAAAATTAATCTTTCGGTCAAAAATGAATGAACAGCACCAGAGGGTTAATAGGAATTTTTATTACTAATAAAAATGTTGTGTCTTGCAAACAATATATTTATGCATCACATGATTTCAATGTCGATATTGTTGTATTTACCATCACATATGAATAACCAACATATCATGCTATGCTAATAAAGTAAAGTGTCATCACATACCTGGGTGACTCGACTGTCAAAACCCTCAATCTTGTGAACAAGATGACTGCCACTGCAGGGAATATAGGAAAAGGACAGCCATTAGACGGAAATCCTATTCTTAAACAAGTTTTCAGGTAGAAAAAAGGCAGCTTAACCCATATGCTCAGGAATATGTGGATATTAGCAAAGGAAACAAGAGTATGTATATGTATACTAGAACATAACGTTCTCTGCTTGGATGAAAATGTCTTGTGTTTGAGTTGATAATATTGCCTCTGATGTTGCTGAACATTATTATAAATGAATTATAAACCCAATTCCCCATTATACTGAATAATCATTTCACTCTAAGCAAATCACAGTGGATAATTCAAGGCTACTGGGATCCAGGGAAAGCAATTGTTCATAATGTGAAGTAGTTTCCTTTGGTGCAGAATATTGGACATATGTTGCTGAAGGACAAACCTGTACACTTCATCCTCCACAATCTTCCTCCCACACTGCCCATAAGCATTATTACCCATGCTGAAAACTAATGAGAGAGACAGAGAACGAGAGACATGAAGTACTCATCACACTACAGCACAATTTAATTTAATTTGAAATAGAAATGATTGCAGTTTAAGGCATCTAAATGCTTGGACAGGAAAATGTCCTCTAATTCATCTACTGAATCTGAACACCTGTAACTACATCTTTACTACTTGAGTGAAGACCCAAGGACACACAAAAAAAGTGCTCTATAAATGATAATAAATCTTCACACTAAGGGCCAGATTTACTAACAACTTGCATCAGCGCAAGCACTCTTTGATGTTAAAAAAAACTACTGTCAGGATTTACTAAAGACACGCAGTGAAAAATTAGCGCTGAAAAGGTGTGGACAGGGTTATTTTTGCGGCTGACATTATTGCATAATGCAGGAGTTTCCCTTTCAGACGCAAAATTTATGGGAGGAGAGAATTATATAGAAGAAAACGTGCATAAACTATGATGGAAATTCCTCAACATGCACTCCTTGGCAAAAAAAAAAATGGGCCAAGCCAAAAATGGCAAAATATTTTTAATGGTCTTTGACATTTTAATCACAAATCACTGGTCTGGAAATTAGCAAGAATTGCACAAATACTGCAGATAAAGTAACTTAGCATGAAATAGCCAAGCCTTCTCGCACTTACGGACAGCTTTCTCCAGTAAGAAGAGTCAGTGTTGTTCCACTCAATGTTAATGGCTTCAAACTGTCCATCAGTAGTTGAAAAATGTCTCCCAGTTCATTTGAGTTTAATGTGAGACCAAATATTCACTTTAGGGTTCAAATCTGGACTCTGACCAGGCCAAAACATGAGCCTGATGGACTTGTTCTCAAGCCACTTCTTGGTTGTCTTGCTGAAAAATAACACCTGATCATTCCTCTTCAGATAACAACTTTTCATTTGTGGGAAGCAAGCCATTCTGCAATATTCCAAAGCATTAAATGACTTTTCACAGTGAAGCAGCTCACCAACAAAAGCTCCCCATAATGACACTCTTCCTCCACGCTTCACTGTGCTAGAGATGCATTTATTATTATATTTCTCAGCAGATGTTTGAAGACACTGCTCTGCTCTGCCACGCAACTCGTGTTTCATTGTGATTGATCACTCCACACAACTTCCCATATTCAGCCAAAAACTTCATTCTTCAGTCTTTGATGTTTTTCTGAGACAGCAAAGTAGTGCAAATTAAACTTTTTCATTTCTATTGCAGATATCATACACTAACTTCCCAGGAAGTGACGATTTTGTTCTCTTGAACAAACGGTTATTTATTCTGCACTGTTTTATGCGATATTCAAGTTAACTGTTTTATGCGAATAAGTTAAATTTGCAACATTGGATGGAAACATGGGTAACGTTTGCTCACCTCCCTCAGAGTCAGTGAGCACCAGAGAATGAGCGCGTCCGCATGAGACCTGCAGCACTCGTGTCTCCTGAGGGTTCAGCAGCGGGAGAGACACGGGAGACGGTTCCAGGACATACTCATAACCTTTATCTACAAACACAAGACAAAGCACTTGATTTAGGAAAGAAAGTGCTTAAGGAAAAGGTTGTTTCTTGAACGTTGTAATGGTCCCAGTAGATTGGGTGAAGGTTGGAAACTCAATCCATCAAAGAAGAACAGAATGGATCATCAACATCAGCCAGAACATGAATCTTCCCAGGAAGTGAACACTTTCACTACCCTCAAATGTCAGACCAGAACTCAAAAAACACTTTTTAACGTAACAAACCTACTTCCCTAAAAAAAGTACAGGGGCTTTACAGTATTTTTTTTAAGTTCCCAGTGATATAGAGTGCATTCTGATCCTTCTGGTATAACTGGAACTTGCTTGTATGGGTAGTTTTTACTAAGAGCATATGAGTTAATAACAGGAATGCAATGGGATTGTGGGGTTTCTTACTTCGGTCATGTTGAGTACGTTGAAAGCCCAGCTGGGAATCTTTGTTAAGGCCCATGCCCCACAGTTTGGTCAGATCTTTGGTATTACAGGCCAGTAAGGTGAAGCCATATCCACAGGCTGCTGAGGAAATCTACCAAAAAAACACACACAACATACACTACCATTTAAAAGTGTTGTTTTTTTAAAGAAATTAATACTTTTATTCAGCAAAGATGCATTAAATGGATCAAAAGTGACAGTAAAGAGATTTATAATGTTACAAAAGGTTTCTATTTCAAATAGATGCTGCTCTTTTAAACTTTCTATTCATCAAAGAATCCCGAAAAAGAAAAATGATTGTCCCCCTGTGGGCAAAATCAAGCTTTTAATGTTTATATGAAGAGTTCAGATGCAAAAGCCTGAAATCTGAAATTTTCTTCTAGAATGATCATTTTTATCAAGCTTGTATATTTAAGTTCAGTAATTTCACTTAAATGGCAATGAAACTTTCCTATTAATTGTCATTTAAGTGAAATTACTGAACTTAAATATACAAGCTTGATAAAAAATTATCATTCTAGAAGAAAATTTCAGATGGCACTTAGAGGCTTTTGCATCTGAACTCTTCATATGTCTATGTGTTGTTTTTAATGCTTTAAGAGAAATCATGAGCAAATTCATAAGTCAGCACCACTGCTGAGAATTTTCTCTTTAAAACTGCAGTGAACCAAAGACAGTCTCAAAAACACAGTTTGAAAATCGTTTCTGACGTCACAAACTACGTTGTAACCAATCACGTCAATGTGTGATCGTCAACGAGTGAGAGGTGTGAGTGAGTGGAGGCGGGACTAATTTGCATATTCATAGAACCATGTAAACTAAGTGAGGCAAGGGTGTAGAGTTACATTCAAGCTATTTTAAGGAATGAAGGTGGAGAACATTTTTAAATATGTAATTTTAGTGATCAAAGATGAGTTTTAAGGGATACAATTATTGACTGCAGGGGAACTTTAAGTAAAATAAGTAATAATATTTCACAGTAATACTTTTTTTATCAAATAAATGCAGCTTTGGTGAGCATAAGAGACTTCTTTCAACGCATTAAAAAACTTTAATTAATTATCTATGGAGTAAAGATCTTGAGATTCCACAGTCTGACATTGAGGGGAATACTGTATGGAATAATTTGACGTCAGCTTCCAGAAATCCAAATCATCAAAATATTCATTTTAACTTTGTTCATCGATTATATTGCACCTCGGAAACTTTTTCAGGTTAAGAGGTCTTCTGTCAACGGTGCTCTGAACAGCCAGTTGTGGTTTGGTCTTGTGAATGGAGTTTGTAACTTTTGGGAAGCTATTTCATAGGCTTTGTCTGGGTTATTAAATAGAAATTTCTTAAGTTGTGTTATTGAATGATAGCTCAACCTTGTATTTTACTGTTAAAGACAAACGCATATGGCTTGTAGGACTTACAGCAGCAAAGAAGATGATCTCTCAGCGATGGAAGAATGCCCAGGTCTTATCTTTAAAACAGTGGTATATGGAGTTCTTGGACATTGCATATATGGAACTATCAGTGGCTCGATGTAATGGTGCAAAAGAATAAAATGCCAATATGTGGCTGACCATACTCGATGGAATTAAGTTGTATCTTTGAGGGTTAAGTATTATTATTATTATAATAATATTATTACTATTATTATTATTTTTATTTATTTAAAAGAGTGTTTGGAATACATATGTTGTATGTCAGGGTTAAGTCTGGATGGGGAAGATTATGTTTATGGCTGTTGTCTATGTATATGGCTTTGAATTTGCAATGAAAGAAAATGTAATATTAACATTAGTGTAAAAAATAGAAAACCCATTCCAAATATTTTTGCCAATTTTTGTCAAAGCTAGGGTAGGACATAACCTTCTGTTCAGTATCCAGACGGTACGGTGTGAGCTGGTACTTCCTGGGCTTTTTCCTGCCACTGTCCGGCACTACAAAGCTTGGGATCCCTAAAGCTCCCGTGTAGCTGAAGCCCCACACAAACACCTTCTCTTGGGGCTTCCTGTGCTGACCCACATACTGGAATACAGGGGTGTCATCCTGCTGCTCCCGCTTCCTCGGGGAGCCAATGGGTCGTGTGGCATACGCACGGAGACCCAGATGAAAACCATGACGGCCACAGGAGCGCATGTTGACTAAAGCCATTGTGACATTCACCTGTATAAAATATAAAATAAATTCTGATTAATACCAATACTGAATATTAGGCAAATGAAGAGAATTTTGCAACACTAACAAATGGTATAAATTATTTTTTAATTATTTTTTTGGACATGTACCATGTCAACTCCATATTCTCTGAAGTACCTTGGAACAGCATGTAAATACCATAAATATGGTGATCACAATACAAAATGTAATACTACCATTATTTTCTGGACATGGCACCATTGTATTCTTGGAGGTACCATGGTGTACCTTGTAAATACCACGGTACATGAGTTTCACAACTACGATATATATATCAACACTTTATTAGCACACCAGAGTATTTTTGTTCTCTATTTTGTTTGGAGGTGAACTCGTTACAGTTACTCACCGCTCAAAGATCGGAAAATCCTCTATAATATATTTGTCAAGTTGTTTCAAATACTTCTTGTCACATAATATGATTCACACATGCGCATATCTGTACATCTGTAAACAGCGAAATAAAAAATAAACGGTAATATAATGTGAATAAAGTCCACTCTGTGTTTTATGCTGCTCTAACATGTTTTCCATGGAGGCGGCCATGACAGTCTCCGCGCGCACTGACGTATGACGTATGACGTACGACGTACAAGTAGTGTAATGTTCGAGGTAACCTGTAGGTGACGTTTCCAGTGTTTTCAAGCAAGTGCAAAAGTGCATCGTCATGGCATTGTTTTACCGATTCCAAATTACATAACAAAAATTGTGGTTGGTAATGTAATCTAGATTATTCGTTTTAGGTAATGTATTCTGACAACTTTTTTGATTACTTTTAGATAACTTTTGACCAAACTCGTTTATCATTGATTTAAATAGGATGATCTTGTAGCTTACCATATTGATATAAAAATCAATATATAAATATAAAGAGAAGGAAAACATATTCCTTTGTTTTCAACAATATGCAGTGTATTAAATATTAGGCCTACTCATCAAGTAGGCTATGTCAGGGTTTCCCAGACTCGGGTTCAAGTGAGTTTAATCAAAAGCTATTAAGTAATTAAGTCATACACATTTAAAATTCAAATAAATACCTTTAAAATAAAAACAATTAAAATAAAACATTCACTGAAAAAGATTTGTTTACCTGCATGTCATGTGACCATTAACCTAGATCAGAGAACTGTGAACTTAATTAAATTATTATTTATTATTATTATTATTATTATTGACTTGATCAAATGTATTAACTTAAAATCTAAGCGCTTACTTCAAGTAAATATATTAGGTCAAAAAAGGTTCAGCTGACAAAAAAGTTGGGGAATCCATGCATTGCATGTAAATAAGGAAATCAGGAGTGTGGCAATGTGGCAATGTTGAGAAAACTATGGAGTCAATATAATGCCACATAGTTTTGCAAAAGAATAAAGTATCACAAAAGAAAATAAAGTTTTGCAAAACAAAAATAAAGTTTTGAGCAAAGAAAAAATGTTTTGCAAAACAAAAATAAAGAATGGCAAAGGGGAAAACAAGTTTTGAAAAAAAAAAAAGATTTGCAAAATAAAATAAAGTACTGCAAAAAGAAAGATATAATTAATTGCAAAAAATTAATGACAGCTGCAATCCTATTTTATGTCTGCAACATATCTTCCGTACTCACACCTATAAGTTATTTGCAACGCTGCTTTTATTCTGCGTTTCAGTCAAGCGTGTGCTCGCAATACCGTTTTCCCTTTGCGCTTCACTTTTCTCTGCGTTTCTCTTCTTGGCGCTGTTTTAACGTGGGGGTGGAGTCAAGAAACCCCGCGAGACCGCGAAGTCACGTCATCGACCGTTGACGTTCGAACTTGAGTGTGTGGGCCAGTACTTCCGGTGATCTGACAGCGAGAGCGGGAGACAGCGAGAGATAACAGCGACCGAGTTCCATTACAGAGATATTTTTTCATAATGAGTGTTTTTAGGATTCAAGAGAGGTGACTTGCCTTTGGGTGACAGCCTCAGCACTTCATCGTTGTGTGCCGTTATGTACCATTTCGTCACGTTACAACAGTTAAGTCAGCTTTCATGCATTCCCCGTTGACGCTGCGGTACGGGCTGAGTGGATGCAGAAGATCCGGAGGGATAACTTCAACCCGACCAAATTTTTAAATGCATAATTTTCAGTGTATTTCACCTGTGCGTTTCTATGCTTTCTATTACTGCATTTATTTTGTGCAAGTGAGATGAGTAAAGATCTGTTTCATAAATCATTATATGTCTGGTGTTATTGTAGCCTAGTCAGAATAGAGAAAATAGTATTTATGGAGATAGATTGTAGCCTATCTCGGCAAACATGTGAATGTTCACGGTGCATTTTATGCAAAACAACTCTAATCGTAGTTTTAACTCTATTTACAGTAGGCATAATTGTCATTGCATTGCGTATGCAGCATGAGTCAAATACAATCTTCTGTTCGTGAACAGTTGTATTTCATTCGTACTTGATAGCGTCACTCAGCTCGCTCTGGCTACTCCGGTTATCTCTTTATTTAGGCTACAATAAAACCAAATATGTTATAAACCACCACTCTGCCTCTTTTCATTTTCATTTAAAAAAATCTTAAACATATTAATGGCCAAACAAATGTGGTTCAGGCAACGCAATTGATTATCTTCACTGCATATATTTAACAACACGAAATATAAAACACAACCCTGACTTTTTTTGTTTTCATTTTAAAAAATATGATACATAAAAAAACAGTATAATATTGATCATTAAAACTGACATTTAGCAAAAAGAGACAGGGTTGTGTCATTTTACTTTATTATATATGTAGCCTACATACAGTCAAGAGAATGTAGGCAACGTGTAATAAAATATTTTATATGTTTTAAATATATAAAATAAAATGACATAACCTTTTTTTTTTTTGTTAAATGTCAGTTTTAATGATCAATAGCATTATAAAAGTATACGTAGCCTAAAAGGTGTAAGAAGCTATAGCAAACGATTCAGTCAAACATAAGTCAGCTCTCTAGGCTACAACGTTAAAGTTAATTAGACTAAATATATAAAAGCTATGAAACTTCACTTTGCCCTCAGCCAAAACGTTTTGCCAGGGAACAAATGATAGATTAATGAGACAAATAAAATAAATAAATAAATCGCCCGTTAGATATACACAAGATGATTTAGATCTCATGTTAAACCACTAGACTAGTAATATTTATATATCATAGTGACATGAATTGTTTTGCGATCTGCTGCGACGTGACTTCGCGGGGTTTCTTGACTCCACCCCCACGTTAAAACAGCGCCATGAAGAGAAACGCAGAGAAAAGTGAAGCGCAAAGGGAAAACGGTATTGCGAGCACACGCTTGACTGAAACGCAAAATAAAAACAGCGTTGCAAATAACTTAGTAGGTGTGAGTAAGGAAAATATGTTGCAGAGATAAAATAGGATTGCAGCTGTCATTGATTTTTTGCAATTAATTATATCTTTCTTTTTGCAGTACTTTATTTTATTTTGCAAATCTTTTTTTTTTTAATACTTTTTTCCCCTTTGCCATTCTTTATTTTTGTGAGCAGAACATTTTTTCTTTGCTCAAAACTTTATTTTTGTTTTGCAAAACTTTATTTTCTTTCGCGATACTTTATTCTTTTGCAAAACTATGTGGCATTATATTGACTCCATAGAAAACACTTCTTAACAGTGATTTGTGTAATGGTGTAACCTGACCATTTCACAGCACCAAGGGAATTTCTTTTTGACTTCATATCACCACGCATTTCATTTGCAAATGAATATGTATTTATTTATTTATCACTGTTTATAGAAACATTTAAAATAGGGTTATACACAGTAAGTCATAAAAACACACACATAAACGTAGCTTATAACAGGTTCTGGGCTAAGCAGGAATGAACAGATTATTTGTATATACAAGTATATCTGAATGCCTGTTAACATTATTAGCACATTATCATTGAATAATTTCAGTCGGCCTCATGTATGCTGACTCTCTTGCATGTGTTCTCAGTGCAGCGCTCCAGAATGAGCTGAGGACTGGGCCGAGGAGGAATGACTGGGATACTTTTACCCAGTTCTTCTGCTTGAGGAGAGTCGGATTTTGCAATGTTCTCTACATAAACACAAACATAATACAGCATGTCAGGTTTGAGATTTGTCAACCAGAGCTACATATGCATTAATGTTACTTACAGCCACATAAAAGAAGCATGACGTGAACAGTCAGTTACTTTGTGAGGAAATAATGGACATAATTCAATAAATAAATAAGGACAATAAAGACTAAAATAAGGCCTGATTTGTTAACATTTGTTAATGCATGAACTATGCTAGTTATCACAAACTAACAATGAATAATACTTTTACAGCATCTCATAATTCTAATTCATGTTAAACTCAACGTTTACTAATACATTTTTAAGATCAAAAGTTGTATCAGTTAACATGAGTTAATGTACTATGAGCATGACCATTTTTATTCACTAACAAGTAATGATGTAAATATATATTGGTAACTGATGTTAACGAATGAAAATGTATTGTAAAGTGTAACCAAAAAGTAAATGTATATGAAATAATATAATATATAATTAATGTAAATGCTGAAATCATTAGACAACATTAACATTACAAAAAAGAGGTTATGTATTTGCAATGGTCCTGTTTAATATAACTATTTCCAGATCTATTTATCTATCATATATTGTGCTGATATACTTTATTCTACATTATATAATAATAATTAAATCAATTTTAAATTAATTATTTTATTTTTTATTTTATTAATGTTTATATTTCATTATTTCGTTTATATTCATCACTATAAATATGTATGTGTATATATATATATATATGTGTGTGTATGTATGAATGAATGAATGAATGAATGAATGTATGTATATATATATATATATATATATATATATATATATATATGTGTGTGTGTGTGTGTGTGTGTGTGTGTGTATATATATATATATATATATATATATATATATATATATATATATATATATATATATATATTAGTGCTGTCAAATCGATCTAACATAAAAGTTTGACTTC
Source organism: Abramis brama (assembly GCF_963993115.1). NCBI lineage: Eukaryota > Metazoa > Chordata > Actinopteri > Cypriniformes > Leuciscidae > Abramis > Abramis brama. The sequence continues at coordinate 42,673,784 of NC_139967.1, forward strand.
ATATAATATATGTGCATATAAATATTCTATTTATATGTGTGTGTGTGTGTGTGTGTGTGTGTGTGTGTGTGTGTCTGTGTTTGGTTGTTTGTGTCTGCTATGTCCCACTATAAGGCACTAGACATATTTCTTTATGGAGAACACACACCTCTGTCTGTCTTCCTCTCCTGCAGTGGAGATCGTGTCACATTGGAATGGGAGTTTAGTCTTCCTCGCTGCTGTAAGAACCGTCGGCTCTGTCTCCGATAGGTGTCCTGACTGAGACGCCGACGTCCAGTGGGATGGATGCTCTGGGCGTTGCGTATGGTAGATCTGTTGGCCCAAATGAAAAAATGATTACATATTTCGATATTTTGTGAAGTATGATCAGCCAAAGTGTTCAGTTATTGTTATGTGGTGTTTTATTTCTGCTGTACCTTCTTGGTGGTGGTGTTGCTCTACTGACCACATTCCTCTCAGCATCCACCTCTCTCTTCTCTCCCGTCCTGCACAGGAACAGGGATGGGTAGAAGCCTGTATCGTCTCCTTTCCTGCATGAGAATTTTTTTTTTCAGACATCTGGGAATGTGATTCAATTATGAATCATCAAATGACTGCGAGCATTTCGACTGTTATGACACACCATGAAGTAAAAGTTAGTTGACTCATACCTGACCACCCACCACCCATCCAGAGGTTTATGGATGACCTCAATCATCTCTCCTGCCTGGAGAGTCATCTCATCCTCTTCGGCAGCTTTATAGCCTTTAATGGTTTTATAGAGCTCTCCTGTTGTGGGTAAATATCAGCATAATTCAAACAGCACAATTACTCGCTCCCAAAATAGTGTTTTTGGACTCATATCAGTGGCATTATGGCAATACACACTGACCTTCATAATTAGGCTCTGGTTCCTCGGATTCATCCGCTCCATCCAGTGGCTCTAAGTATGAAGCAGGAACCCAGCCTCTCTTGGACTCACACTGACAAAACCACCAGCCTGTAAACATCAGATCAGATCACACATCAGACCACCTTTACACTTTACTGTTCTTCTCAAATGTGGAAAGAGAATAAGGGTATTATGAGTAGGTATGTGTGTGAATTAGATAGATAGATAGATAGATAGATAGATAGATAGATAGATAGATAGATAGATAGATAGATAGATAGATAGATAGATAGATAGATAGATAGATAGATAGATAGATAGATAGATAGATAGATTTTTCCCTCACCATTTTGGCTTTTCTCCACAATGTCCACCATGTCTCCCATCTTTAGGGTGAGCTCGTACTTTGAGCTCTTGCTGTAGTCTGCAATCACTCTGTAGCTCTCAAGCATAATTGGCCCTGTGATTTCTGAACAAAGAACAGCAGATATAAAACCTGTCGGGAAATGGCATAAGGTATTTTGCAATTAAATGATATCATCAGAAACAGGAAAGCTGATCTCACCTGATGTGGTGTTGCTCCGTGCTCTGTTTGTGGACATAATGAAGGTCTCGTTTCTTTTGTATCTATAGAAAGAAATATATTTCTGAAAATACTGCTTTCTTAAATTCTTAAAAGTTGATCAACTATTGCAGGTGAGATCTTTTTTTGGCCTTTTTAATACAAAGCAGATAGGATCCAACACAGGAGGGACAGCACAATCTCACAATTACGTTTTGGCAAATTGGTGGATAATTCATATGTATTCGTACGATCTCGTTTGTACATTTTCCTTCGATCTGCTTACACCCCAATGACGGGTATGTTTTTCTAACAATCATACATCTTTGTAAGATTGACATCGTACAAATTCATAAGAATCGGCACCTAGTCAAATGTTTTCCCGTAAGAACAAATTGTGAGGGAACATGATCAGCAAATATCATGAGCAATATTTGAGCATTGCCCATATAACCACTATGGTTTACAGCATTAGAACGTGAACCACTAAGTTATACCACATCTCTGAGTTTAAGCACACAGTCTTACGGGTGTGGTGCTGGTGGAGTTTCATCTTCAAGCCGCATTTTGAAGAAGTCACAAATGAGCTGACAGCGAGAGATCTTCTTCGGCAGGTTGAGAAGGGAACGGAAGTATTCAGCAAGAGTCACCTGCCTCGTCTCGGTCGTTTTCTGGTTGTCCAGCCATTTAGGAGCTGAGAGAGATTGAATTACCTTCATTTATATCGATTATATTTACAATACAGGATAATAATGCAACAACGTTTGTTTCTTCTATACAGCAGATCTGGAAGAAAATAGCGTGACAGTCCTGCTTAAGTAAGTTCAGTGATTCAGTTCAGTTCATTTCTGATTATTATAAATTTAGTTTATTTATTTATATATGTAGAACTCTGTAGCTTTGTAAAAGCTTGCTTCTACTACGCATGCGCGAGTATGTGTTACGGTGATGAAGTTATATGCTTGCATGTTCAACTCCTGCATCTCCTCTAGTAAAGACAGTCATGTGTTGTTAAATGAATCTTTGCCTTGCCGCTCGTCATTCAACAATATAGGCTATATATATACTGTTTTCTACCGCTCTGTAGAAAACAGTGATGTCATCGTCCAGCTCAGTTCAGGTCTCTAATGGTGTCTATGCAGGCAGATCAATATTATTGTTGAATATTAAGTGTCCCCAACTAAGCAAACCAAAAGTGACAAAGGTGACAGTGGCAAGGAACCAAAACTCCATCAGGAGTTCCATCAGTTCTCCTCTGCCCAATGATTCAACGAACGAACAGTGTATGATTATGATTCAGGCAGCATTGTAGGTCAGAAGTCAGGTTGGATTGGAACATTCAGAATATTATCCAGTTCGATCTTCAGATGGAATGTTTCACTTGTGTGGTATGTTGAACTGTGGTATGACCATGTTGCACAAACTCTTTTAAGACACTTTTTGTTTCAATAGCTATCTGTATCTTTCCTGCCACATTGGAAAGTCCAAAGAAAGTACAGCTTATTAGCAGCCGTTGCAATATCCCCTATGAAATAAAATAGTTTGCAGAACTGAAACTCAAACTAAAAAAAAACATAACAAGAAGGCAAATCATTGTATTACATGCCAATAGAAAAGGCAACGTGTTAGGCAGCTTTCATGAACTCTATACAGACTGATATGCTTGACGCGAAGCAGGTGTTTCCTCTTCTGATAGGAACACTGAGACCGAAAACTTATTTCTGTATTTTCTGAAAAATGAAACTGTCACACCATAATGGCACATTTATTGCTGGCTGGTAAGTCTTTAGCTGCTGTTAACCTGGTAAATCATTTATGATGCAACATTTTTTTCTTTCTGAAAGACATTTACTGTAAAAAGTGACAGTAAAGACATGTACCTGGTAATGTGGGAATGATTCTGTCATTTGCGTCAATGTCTCCTGCCTCAATAGGGAACATTTCCTTTATTGTTTTCTGTAAAGGAAAAATATTTGTTAAAAAAACAAGCTTTTGCATTCAGTTTTATCTATCTACTTGTTGCAGACTGATTACATGTTGCAGAAAAACATTCGGTAAAAGTTTACAATAATGTTCCATTTGTTCATATTAGTTAGTTAACATGAACAAACAATGAAAAATACTTTTATTAACCTTAGTTATTGTTAATTGCAAATATTTCCTAATACATTTTTAAAACCAAAAGTTGTTTATTTAATGGTTTGGACCTAATAATGAATAGTTGTACTTTTTTATTACTGTATAATACTGTAACAAATGTATTGCTCATTGTTAGTTAATGTTAGTTAATGCCCTAATGGGTCCTTATTGTAAAGTGTTACCATACTTCTATATAAATGTGACAAAGCGTGACTACAAATACAGGAATTGCTTGCAGCAATGAAAATTAAATCAGTTGGGTAAAGGGAAAAGTAACACTCTACCACCATACTTTCAATTGTTGAAAACTGAAAAAGAGACTTACATGAAATGTGTGGATTTCTGGATAGCGTCTGTACACCAGCTTTTCAGACTGATCACTCCATTTAACCAGGAGCATGTACACCTTTAGAAAAAAAAATTAATGTATTTTCTCTTATAGAAAAAACACTCTATGATAATCATAATGTAATCATCATAGCACTCGTTCATTATGTATAGCATACAGTGTCAATGCACCACAATAATGTGTAAAATGTGAAATATCATGTGTGAAATGCTGATTTTGGAGTAGTTTACTTACATAGTGCTGGCTAGGAAAGAATCTTTTCTCAAAGCCCAACAGTTCCACATGTCGCACGTAAGATTCAGCCATCCTGCAGAACAGAAGTCTGACCGCGGGCGAGGGTTATGATCTGATCACCGCTGGGGTTTATAGAGTTATATGGACTATGACCGTGGGAGGGGCGACCTGCACCAAACACTTCCTATTCCACAAACCCTGATGAGGAAATACAGATAGAAAATTCCAGAAGTAGTTGTGCGTTTAATACTTTACAGTAAGTGTAGTTAACGTTATGTATGATAATTAACCAATGATATGATGTACACTGCACACTATAATACAAAATAGTACATGCAATGGAAAATAGTAAATCACATCATGAAAGTAAAGAAAGAAAGAAAAGATACTAGACAAGTAAAGATCCCCACAACATTATAGGGTGACAAATGTACACCTAAAAAATAATTTTGGTGCTATTTTTAAATGCAGGAAAGGAACATTTAGGAACATAGAAGGAAACCAAACAATTACAATGTTGTTCAAGGATTGAGCTTTTTATGATTAAACAACTTTAATTCCTAATTAAATTACTGTATTTGTCTTTCTTTTTGCTGATACAAAGCACTTTTTGCTGATTACTTACAAAGCACTAAATGGTTTAGCTCCGCAGTACTTGAGCGAGCTCTTAACGCATTATAGTCCTTCACGTCTATTGCAATCTCAAAATTCCAGCCAGTTGATAATACCTAGAATATCAAAATCGACTGCTGGCGGTAGATCCTTTTCCTATTTACCACCAAAACTCTGGAACAGTCTTCCTAAAGTTGTCCGGGAAGCAGACACACTCTGTCAGTTTAAATCTAGAGTAAAAACACATCTCTTTGACCTAGCATACACATAACACATTATAGACTTCTATAATTCAATGTTAGGCTGCATAGATTAGGTCAGCCGGAACCGGGAACACTTCCCATAAATCCTGATGTACTCATTGCATCATAAGAAGGATGGCGTCTACGCTAATATTAGTCTCTCTGTTTATCCCGAGGTTTACCACAGTCCGCCGGATCCAGGCCGTATCCAGATCTGATGAAGGACCAGCGCCTGGACACGACGACAACGCAACCCTGAAGTGTCAACTAGTCTCTCCCCTATGAAGGCTTCCTTCCCTTCCCTTTACCTCTGTACAGATAAAAAGTTGTCAGGATAATTCCGTAATACGCATGTGCACACCGTCAGCGTTCTCATGGGTTCGCGTTTTTGAAGTTTGCGAAGAAAGAACTTAAGAGTTTCCTGTTGAAACAGTGTGGTGTTAGCAGCCCCTAAGTTAATAACTAATGATCGTTGCGACGGAAGTGAATCAATCAAAACTTTATCTGGACAATAACTTTATTTTAGAGCTGCTGTAAAGCCAAAACAATCTCTGTTACTTTAATTTCCTATTATCACTGTAAAGGTGCTTTGAAACAATCTACACTCACCTAAAGGATTATTAGGAAGACCATACTAATACTGTGTTTGACCCCCTTTCGCCTTCAGAACTGCCTTAATTCTACGTGGCATTGATTCAACAAGGTGCTGAAAGCATTCTTTAGAAATGTTGGCCCATATTGATAGGATAGCATCTTGCAGTTGATGGAGATTTGTGGGATGCACATCCAGGGCACGAAGCTCCCGTTCCACCACATCCCAAAGATGCTCTATTGGGTTGAGATCTGGTGACTGTGGGGGCCATTTTAGTACAGTGAACTCATTGTCATGTTCAAGAAACCAATTTGAAATGATTCGAGCTTTGTGACATGGTGCATTATCCTGCTGGAAGTAGCCATCAGAGGATGGGTACATGGTGGTCATAAAGGGATGGACATGGTCAGAAACAATGCTCAGGTAGGCCGTGGCATTTAAACGATGCCCAACTGGCACTAAGGGGCCTAAAGTGTGCCAAGAAAACATCCCCCCACACCATTACACCACCACCACCAGCCTGCACAGTGGTAACAAGGCATGATGGATCCATGTTCTCATTCTGTTTACGCCAAATTCTGACTCTACCATCTGAATGTCTCAACAGAAATCGAGACTCATCAGACCAGGCAACATTTTTCCAGTCTTCAACTGTCCAATTTTGGTGAGCTCGTGCAAATTGTAGCCTCTTTTTCCTATTTGTAGTGGAGATGAGTGGTACCCGGTGGGGTCTTCTGCTGTTGTAGCCCATCCGCCTCAAGGTTGTGCGTGTTGTGGCTTCACAAATGCTTTGCTGTATACCTCGGTTGTAACGAGTGGTTATTTCAGTCAAAGTTGCTCTTCTATCAGCTTGAATCAGTCGGCCCATTCTCCTCTGACCTCTAGCATCAACAAGGCATTTTCGCCCACAGGACTGCCGCATACTGGATGTTTTTCCCTTTTCACACCATTCTTTGTAAACCCTAGAAATGGTTGTGCGTGAAAATCCCAGTAACTGAGCAGATTGTGAAATACTCAGACCGGCCCGTCTGGCACCAACAACCATGCCACGCTCAAAATTGCTTAAATCACCTTTCTTTCCCATTCTGACATTCAGTTTGGAGTTCAGGAGATTGTCTTGACCAGGACCACACCCCTAAATGCATTGAAGCAACTGCCATGTGATTGGTTGATTAGATAATTGCATTAATGAGAAATTGAACAGGTGTTCCTAATAATCCTTTAGGTGAGTGTATATTGTTAAAAGCGCTATATAAATGAAGGTGACTTGACTTGACTTTCTTGACAGATGCTATCGGACAATGTGGAGAATGGTAAATTATAACCAATCCAACTAAGAGTAAATAGACATACATTATCTAACAGATGTGTTAGAGATATAAATTGATTGTGTTAGAGTTATAATCAGAGTAAGTTACTTTTGCATTACAATTTAGCATTACTCCTTTAAAAAAGTAACTTATTGTGGTACATAGTTATTTTTATGGAAAGTAATAGTTTATGAATTGCTACTTTTGTGTTACTTTTCCTTACCAGGGCTTTTCCTTACACACGCCTCTGCACCTTCCTCCCAATTATGGGGACATAAGACGCGTCAGTCAATAAATCAGAAAACTAAGTAACTTGAATTACTTATTTGAAAAAGTAACTCAAATATTTTGTTGTAAATTTAAAAGTAATGCATTACTCTACCAGTTACTTTTAAAAAGTAATCTAATTATGTAACTCGTGTGTTTTGTAATGCATCACCCCAACACTGGTTATAACAATATAGAGAAATATAAATATGTACATGAATATTTACAGTCATTGATAGTTTATGCTATTGTTGGCTTACAGTTAATGGCGGCATACTCGATGAGCAGTTCCTCACGTTCACATCTGTGCCTTTTAGAGGTCGTTATTTATCAAAAAAGAGAAGTAAGCGATTGTAAAAACAATATCTCTTTCAAGTGGTCATTGCCTTTTATGGCTTGTTTCTCTTTTTTAAGTATCAGATTTCTTTCGAGGCAGATATCATTGAATAGTTGGAAACAGACATGACTCATATTTTGATCAAATATTACACTGCTTCAGAAGACATTTTTATAAAAGCCTTAGAATCATTTTCACATTATTTTACCACAGTGACAGCATTTCTCAAGCCAGAAGATTTCACAGGGGATTTTGGAAGATTTATGATGAAATATGTAACCACAAACCTCCCCACATGTAGCATCCTTCAACATGTAAAATGCTTACAATACAATATTTGAATTACATCTCAACTACCGAAAAATGGACAGGTTAAAATGACATATAATATATTTGATGTTGACAACCGTAAAAATACATAATAATAAAAATACTATTGTATGTGTGTGTTTGTGTGTAGTATTTTTTATGGTTGTTAAAAATGCTTTGGAATGATATTTATTGTAAAAAAAAAAAAAAGTGCAACATAAATAAATTGGGATTAAACTTAAAATGTTTCTCTTCTCCTGTGTTAAAAGATACATTTTAATACAAAGTCAGTAGTTTTAAGATACTGTTTTAAATGATTGGTTTTGCCTGCAGTAACAACATAAACTCACTTTGCTAACAACAGGTTTTCACTTTTATAATATCACCATTTTTTTTTGTAATGCAGCATAAATGGATCTTTATTCATGAAATTATATTGCATTTATATTTTTGGAAGGGGTCCCTCATATCATCATATCATTGGCATAAACAAACTAAATCTACATAATTTAGTTATCACTACAGTTTAATATTCTTAAATATAAAATAATCAAAGCCAGGACTATATTATAAATAATAAATAAATAATAATAATAATAATAAATATAGCAATTTTAAGCAGACATGTTCCGCTTTTGATGTGAATTTATATCAAATATAAACTTTAAATACTCCCGTTCATGAATAAGATTCTTTGTGTACCTTGCTAAACAAAATTATATTTTTCAATGACGTGTTACCACGTTAACAATATTTAAAAATTAAAGCAAAAAGTAAATATTTGTCTCTGAGTCATTATTGAAGTTACATAAAATGTGGAAGAAGTGAAGAAACTTGTGAAAGACTCGTGGTCTGGGTGACTTCTTCGTGGATTTTCTTCACCCACACAAGACTTAGTCCCTAAACACACACACACATCTTTTCCCTTTTTTGACTGATGTCTGCTTTTTCTCATGTCTCTGTGTGATATTTATAACATCTCGTTTTAATAAGAAAAATGCGGAAATGCGATGTTGGCTTTTATTAAACAAGAAAACAGATTGTGAGATCATCATTGCTTCAGTGTTTCCTGATACTGTCTCCAGACACTGTTTGCAACACTACTTTTCATGCATTTCTATGAAGAATGACTAATAACATCGAAGAACTGTTTTAACTGCTATTTATTGTGCTTTAATGACAAAAATCCAAGAAAGCTGTCTGTTACCAATTGTTTCCTAAAAGGACACTTTCCGAATTTCCAAATCACTGTTTATTTTTACTCACCATAGCACAAGGAGTTGTAAAATGTATGAGTCATATGTTGAGATTAAGATCAGTAGGTCATGAGGACACGTTGGAACAAGAGACATGAAAATGTTAGACTGAACGATAAGGTTTACACAGTTTCACACTTTCTCTATTATATATATATCGCCATGTTTCATTGAACAAGCATGAAAAACATTGTTTAAATATATTCCAAATAAGGATCAATAAAGCTTATTTGGATTTATTTTACAAAATTATGTTTAGAAAGAATACAGTATCCTGAAAAAGGGACATTTCTTTTTTTTTGCTTAGTTTATTTAGTTTATGTTTAGTATTTGTAATAGAGAAAGTGTGTAGGGCCAAACAGGAAATAATTAAATCTAAATCTGAATATATATCTGAATATATATTTATAAGCCTGAATATGTAAATCTGAATATAATCATACCTATATATTCAGACTTACATTTATATATTCAGACTATATATTCAGACTTATAAACTATTTATTCAGACTTACATTTATATATTCAGACTTACATTTATATATATTCAGACTTATAAACTATTTATTCAGATTTACATTTATATATTCAGACTTACATTTATATATATTCAGGCTTATAAACTATATATTCAGATTTGCATTCATATTTTCAGGCTTATAAACTATGTATTCAGATTTACATTTATATAGTCAGACTTATATATTTAGACTTGCATTTATATATTCAGGCTTATAAACTATATTCAAATTTACATTAATATATTCAGACTTATAAACTATATATTCAGACTTATAAACTATATATTCAGATTTACATTTATATATTCAGATTTATATTCTTATTTTCAGATTTACATTTATATATTCAGGCTTTTAAACTTATTCAGATTTGCATTTATATTTTCAGATTTATATTCATATTTTCAGACTTGCATTTATGTATTCAGATTTGCATTAATATATTCAGACTTATAAACTGTATATTCACATTTACATTTATATATTCAGATTTACAGTATATTCATATTTTCAGACTTGCATTTATATATTCAGACTTATAAACTATATATTCAGATTTGCATTTATCAGGCTTATAAACTATATATTGGGATTTACATATTTACATATTTTATATATTTATATTACCATTTATATATTTAGATTTGTATCTATATATTCAAAGCTAGCCTATATATAGCCTATTCTGATTTACACATTGTCAGCGTTGGTTGCAGCAGAAATGAAACAGAATCTAAGTGCAGAAGTCTTTATTTAAAAATAAACTTCAACATTCACAAAACAGAATCTTAAGAACAGGAACAAGGACCAGGGGCTCGTTCTTCGTACGTTGCTTATTACATCCGAGATCAAATGACACATCCAAGATGATATCATCGTGCTAATCATGATCTGGCTAACTCGGTTCTTCGAACACACTTGCCGGATATGATTAGTATCGCTGGATTGAGTTATCTGAGATAATTGCGCGTTCATGCGCTGGTTTAAAAGGGGATATGTATCGATAGTAGAAACATTGATCAGCAACGCTGCTATTGGCTGCTCATCATGGCCAAAGAGCTGGCACAGTTTTTCTCCGCAGCAGAGCAAGAGTTATTGCTTGAAGGTTATGCAGAATATAAAACCTTAATTAAAACGCCAGGGAACACCTCAAAGTGTGCAAAAGCCAGGAGAGAGGGCTGGCAAAAAGTAGCAGACAAATTAAATGCGTAAGTGCTCACCATGTTATGGTTCTATCAATTATTACAGTATATATTCTTGTATTTTAATAATTTCATAATTGCTTAATGTCAGAGCCACCTCAGGACCCACTAGAACATGGGAACAAGTAAAAGTGAAGTACAAGAATATTCTTCAGAATGGAAATCTTTTCTACTTCTACTGTTCTTTGTCTCTTTTACAAAAGAAAAACACTGTTAAATGATGTGTTTGTCTGTTTATAACAGCAACCAAGAAAAAGGCTGAGCTGAAAAAAACAGGTGGTGGTCCTGCTCCCCCACATTATACCCCAGCAGAAGAGCTGGCCCTGGGGTTAAATGTGAACCGGCCCATTGTGGAGGGCATCCCTGGGGGCAGCTCTTCCTCAGACCAACAGCCAGGGACCAGTAGCAGCAACACCTTCATTACTGGTAAATGAGCTTTAAATTATCTTGCTACACTGTAAAATAATTTTTTGCTGCATTAAATTAAGTAGGCCTATACAATCCAAATGGCTAGTACAGTAATTTCAACTGTTAAATATTGAGTAGTGATCAATTGCTTTGACTTGTGAAGGTGAAAACGTACTCGGTTACTAACGTAACCTCGGTTCTCTCTAGAAGAGGGAACGAGTACTGCGTAAGTATCTTACGCTAGGGGAAAATCCCTTTTCCGCGAGATATTGAAGCCAAAAAACTATCCTTAATTTTGTATTAATGTAAAACGCGTTGCAGCAGCATACAGACATAGGCAAGACGGCTCGTGTGCCTATTGGCTGTCCTGCGGCAACTGCAGCAGCCTATCGAGCGAGGCCAAGCGTGACGTCAGACCAAATGAGGGTGCTTCGCGCCCACTGCGTCATGTCCCGCCGAAACGGGCGTGGCTTAGGCCTATAAATAAGGCTCGCAGGCAGCTGATATCTGGTTTTTCATCGCCGAAGCGAACCAGAGCGTGTTGCATGCACGGCAAGATACGCAGTACTCGTTCCCTCTTCTAGAGAGAACCGAGGTTACGTTAGTAACCGAGTACGTTCTCTTACGAGAGGTCTCTCGTACTGCGTAAGTATCTTACGCTAGGGGACCCAATGTAAAACGCCGTGCGTGCTGGGATCTAACACCAAAGACCCAAGGGCAAGCGCCCGGAACTCACAGAGAGTCCGGGAAAGAAAGGGGGCAGAGCCACACTTTTCCCACATACAGCAGCGTCCCACAGGCGCAAATTACTTAACCATATATCATACAGACAGGGCGGAACTCGGCCTGAACTGATGAGAAAATTGTGGGTCTTATACATTTTGCCCATAAGCAATTTATGGTCGATCAGCGAGCAGCGCTCAGCGGTCTCAGTATTCTGAACCGATAGCATCAGAACAGACAGTACTGATTCATTAGACCGACAACAGCCTGGCCTGTAAGGCGGGAACCTCTAGGTTATAAAACCTTATAAATGTAGACGGGGAGGCCCAGCCTGCCGCCATACATATATCTTGTAAGGCAATCCCACTGGACCAGGCCCACGATGAGGCCATGCCCCTCGTGGAGTGCGCTCTGACACCCAACGGGCACTGCATGCCCTTGGAAGTGTACGCCAGTGCTATAGCGTCAACTATCCATCTGGATAGGCTCTGTTTCGACGTGGCTAGTCCCTTAGAACGCCCGCTGAACGAAACAAAGAGCTGCTCCATCTGTCTGAAGGCAGACGAGCGAGACACATAAGCTCTTAATGCCCTGACTGGGCAAAGGAAGCTCGCGTCTCTCTCCTCGTCAGAGACCGGCAGGGCAGACAGGGAAATGACCTTTGCCCTAAACGGTGTGTTGAGGGATTTTGGAACATAACCGTGCCTAGGTTTGTGTATAACTCTCGAGTCATTTGGCCCAAACTCCATACACGTTGCGCTTACTGAGAGCGTGTGTAAGTCCCCCATGCGCTTCACTGAAGCGAGAGCCAGAAGAAACACTGTCTTGAAAGACAAGTGTTTAAAATCAATCGTTTGGATAGGCTCGAATGGGTCACCTTTCATGGCTTCCAACACCGTAGAAAGGTCCCACACAGGGACTGAGGGAGGCCTGGGAGGATTCAGCCTCTTAGCTCCCCTAAGGAAGCGGATGACTAAATCGTTCCTTCCTATTGACTGACCAATTGTCGGTTTAGAAAACGCTGCTATGGCCGCCACATAAACTTTGAGCATGGAAGGGGTCCTACCCTTATCCAGCAGCTCTTGTAGGAAGGAGAGAACCTCCGTCACCCCACAGTCTGGGGGTGATATGCCACGAGCTGTGCACCAGCTGGAGAACACTGACCATTTCAAGGAATAGAGCCGTCGAGTAGACGGGGCCCTAGCCTGCGTGATCATGTTTAACACTCCCTCTGGGAGGTCAGCGGGTACCCGTTGATGGCCCATACATGAAGGGACCACAGCTCTGGGTGAGGATGCCAAATCGAGCCCTTGGCCTGAGAGAGGAGGTCCCTCCTCACTGGTACTGGCCATGGGGCAGTGCCTGTTAGCTGCATCAGAATTGGGAACCAGGGTTGGTTTTTCCAGAGCGGTGCTATGAGCAGCACTGAGCATCCCTCTTCCATGATCCGTTCTATCACCTGGGGCAGGTGAGAGACGGGGGGAAAAGCATAGAGCGGGCAGCGGGGCCAAACGTGAGCCAGCGCGTTCCTGCTCTTGGAGAAAAATTCCGGACAGTGAGCGTTTTCCTGAGACGCAAACAGGTCTGCCTTCCCTCTGCCGAATTTCTTCCACAGCAGTTCGATTGTCTGTGGGTGTAGAGACCACTCGCCTGTCGGAACGTTGTTCCTGGACAGCCTGTCTGGTCCTATATTTAGGAACCCTGGCACATGCGCTGCTCTCAGCGAGTGCAGGTTGTGCTGAGCCCACATCCTCTGAAATTTTCTGAGCGGGACAGACGCGCTATCATAGAGGCGGCGGCGAACACACACACACAGATCAGAGAGTGAAAGGATATAGGCGCCAGATGACGCAGCAGGAACGGCGACTGAAGGATGCGCGGCCAGCGACTTCAGTGTGATGGCTCGTCCCGCTGAAAAGGCTTCTTCAGACAGCGCGGCTTCTCTCCGGATCCAGCGATGTGAGAGCTTCGCTGTAGAGATGAAAAACCAGATATCAGCTGCCTGCGAGCCTTATTTATAGGCCTAAGCCACGCCCGTTTCGGCGGGACATGACGCAGTGGGCGCGAAGCACCCTCATTGGGTCTGACGTCACGCTTGGCCTCGCTCGATAGGCTGCTGCAGTTGCCGCAGGACAGCCAATAGGCACGCGAGCCGTCTTGCCTATGTCTGTATGCTGCTGCAACGTGTTTTACATTAATACAAAATTAAGGATAGTTTTTTGGCTTCAATATCTCGCGGAAAAGTGATTTTCCCCTAGCGTAAGATACTTACGCAGTACGAGAGACCTCTCGTAAGAGAACTGCTGAACTTAATGTAAAAATATTTTGCCATGAGTTATTGATCACATTTATAATAATAATAATAATAATAAATTGTATTTATAATGCGCCTTTCACATACTCAAAGCGCTACATCATACAGAACAAAATAGTCAAACAATCAAACATTGCAGTAAAAAAAAAAAATATATACACAATTTATAAAATAAAAGCTTGACTAAAAAGATGTGTCTTAAGAAGTCTCTTAAAACAATCCACAGAAGCAGCATCCCTGATAGACGCAGGTAATGTATTCCGTAACTTTGGCGCATTACAGGAAAAGGCCCTTCCCCCCATAGTTTTTAATTTACAACGAGGCTGAAACAGAGAGAGAGAGCCAGCAGAGTGGAGAGGGCGAGCAGGAATGGATGGAGTAACCAAATCACAGATGTAATCTGTAGCCAGCCCATGTACTGCTTTATAAGTTAAAATCAGAACTTTAAAATCAATACGTGACTGAACTGGAAGCCAGTGCAGTTGCTGGAGCACAGGTGTAATGTGATGGCGTGATGATGTGTGAGTCAAAACACGTGCAGCAGAGTTCTGTATATATTGCAACCTCTTAACAGAGTTTGCTGGTAAACCCGCAAAGAGAGAGTTACAATAACCAAGCCTTGGCGTGATGAAGGCATGGATAAGCCTCTCTGCATCAGGCCTAGAAAGAAACGGTCTAATGCGCGCAATGTTCCTCAGATGGAAAAAAGCAACCTTCGTTATGTTTTTAAAATGAGAATTAAAAGTTAGCTGGGCATCAAAAATAACGCCCAAGTTACGAACCTGGCCAGAAGGAGACAATTGGGTGTTGTCTACTGAGATTCTAAAATCCTTACATTTACTGACATTCAAAGGAGTGCCAGTTAATAAGACTTCAGTTTTGGAGCAGTTTAGTTTAAGAAAGTTGAGTTTCATCCACCCTTTAATTTCCAGCAAACAGTCAGACAGGTTTGAAGAGGAAAAATTAAGATCAGGCTGAGAGCTGATATAAATCTGGGTGTCGTCTGCATAGCATCAAGTTACGTCAAGTTACATAGCATCGACAGCATAGCACCTGTCGTCCGCATCAAGTTCAAGGCATTGACGCTTGCTTACAGATCTATCACAGGCTCAGCTCCCTCCTACTTTCACTCACTCCTACGAGTCTACATCCCTACCAGAAGCCTACGATCAGCCAACGAGCGACGTCTCGTGGTTCCATCCCAGAAAGCCACAAAATCACTTTCCAGAACATTCTCATTCACAGTTCCATGCTGGTGGAACGCTCTCCCCTCCCTCATCCGGAATGCAGAATCCCTGACAACCTTCAAAAAACATCTGAAAACCCATCTCTTCCGTGAGCACTTAACCACATAAAAAAAATTAAAAAAAACTCAGTACCCTCCCCTTTCCCTCTAAACCTCACTTATCGGGCTTATGCTACTCTGAATAATGCCTGAACTTTGTATCTTGAGCACTTCTTGCGCTGCTTTTTGTTTTTTGCCTCTTCATGATGACTCGCTTAATCTAGTCCTACTTTGTAAGTCGCTTTGGATAAAAGCGTCTGCTAAATGACTAAATGTAAATGTAAATGTAGCAGTGATAGCTCAGGCCAAATTCCTGAATGATCTGCCCGAGAGGCAACATATAAACACTAAATAAAGTAGGACCCAAGACTGACCCCTGAGGGACACCCTGACACAGAGAAACAGTCTGAGATCTGTTTGAACCCAGGTAGACAAATTGTGAACAACCTGAGAGGTAAGATTCAAACCAGTTTAACACCGTTCCAGACAGACCGGTCCACTTATGCAATCTGTCCAATAATATACTGTGACATATGGTATCGAATGCAGCAGTAAGGTCTAACATGACCAAAATGCCACAAGCCCCAGAGTCAGCTATAACGAGGAGGTCATTCAGAACCCTGACCAGAGCAGTCTCTGTACTGTGTCCAGATCTAAACCCGGATTGAAATCTTTCTAATAGGCTATTCGTACGGAGATGAGTATGGAGTTGCCCAACAACCACACGCTCAAGCACTTTTGCTAGGAAAGGTAAATTAGAAATGGGTCGATAATTTGACATGTCAGATATCGCTACCAGCTTTTTTAAGAACTTTTAGAGCAGAAGAGACATTCCCTGTAATGAGTGAGGCATTTACAATAGTAGTGATGTGGGGTAAAATGACAGGCAGACAATTTTTTTAAAACAGTCGTAGGGAGTGGATCAAGTATGCAAGTAGTAGAGTTCATTGACAAGACAAGTTTAGAAATAAAATCAAAGTCAACAGCACTGAAACTTGAAAAAAAACAAGACCAGAGAGATTAGGAGGATGCACCTCAAGCAACCTCACAGGTTATGGATATTCTCAATTTTAGTTGAAAAATAATTGAGAAATGCATTACACTGCTCAATGGTGGCACAGTTAAAGTCACTAGGAGGTTTAATTAGATTATTGACTGTTCTAAACAGAACACGGGGATTAGAGATGTTGCTACTAACAGTAGAATAATATGCCCCTTTTGCAGCTTTGAGAGCATTTTGATACTCAATCTGATGCTGATTAAACATTAATCTATGAACTGTTAGACCAGATTTTTTATATTTCCGCTCCAACTGCCTGCCTAACGCCTTTGATTTGCGCAACTCAGATGTGTACCAGGGAGATGATCTCTTAAAAGACACAACACGTTTTGGAGCAAACTCATCCAGAATAGATGTACATTCTGTTCATATAGTGTAGTTCATTGTAATGCCATTGTGTTTCCTCTTTTGTGCAGTTTTACACAATACACCAACACTTTTACCTGTTCCCAAGGAAGTGGTGGCTGAAATATGTGCAGTAAGTGGACTTTTTCTAACTGTACATCAAAAGGGAAGAAAGTGCAACACTTTGTAATGCCCATTTGTTTTCATTGCACAAGACAGTGAAGAAACCCTCTCAGATGACTGTCCTTTGGAGGAAGTACTTGTAAGTGCATAAATAACTTTACTTAATTTATAGTTTTCTACATATTATTTCTGACTGCAATATGAGTTGCAGGAGGAAAGGCCTACTGCACAAAGTGATATAGAGGTGGGCAGTGTAGTAGCCTACTTTTACTTTTTTTTTTTGTTGCATGAGGCTTGTGTTGACAGTTCTTTTTCTTTTTGTTTAATTCTTTTTATCCAAACATGGCACAGGGTGATATCCGTACCCTAAATAAATAGAATCTACAACAGAAAATTGAGTATTTTGACCTGAAAAAAACAAAAATTAAGGGGAGAAATAGAACTTGACACCTTAAAGAAGAGAAAACTGGCACTAGAGATTGAGTTGCTTCAAAAGGAACTTCAGAGTAAGTGCTAATACACTATTTCACACAGAGTACTATTGCTGACCTTGGATAACAATACATCTTATTGCAGGCAAAAGATGACCATCACTGGCTTTTCTTGACAAAGAATAATTGAAATAAAACTCAAGGAACTAAGCATGTTGTCTTTTAATGAAGGTTTTTGTTTGTAAAAAAAAAAAAAAAAAAAAAATGGTGTTCCACAATTCTGTCCCGTGCAGCTCTGCCACTAGGTTGGTCCAAGTGCACTGGCTGGAGGTCATCATCAGGCTGCACCCCCACCACAGGGGTCCTCTCCTTTCTGATGGTGGCAATATTGTGGAGTATGGCACATGCAACAATAATGTCACAGGCCCTGTCAGGTGCAACCCTCAGACCCTTCAGACACTGAAATCTTTCCTTTCGTTGCCCAAAGATCATTTCAACGTGTGCCCTTGTCCTGGCTAGAGCTGCATTGAAACGGGTTTGTGGTCTGGGGTTTGGGTCAGGGAATGGCGTCATGAAATACTGCCTGCAGGCATAGCCCCTGTCACCAAGCAGGATCCCGTCGTAAGCACCTGGAAAAATGCAGTTTTGTTAGGCTCAGAATAAATGTATGTAATACAGTGAGCTTGATATTAAATTTTTCCTTACCACGTTCAAATAATGTGCATAAAAGTGACTCTCTGAAAATCCTGGAGTCATGCACAGAACCAGGCCATTTTGCTTCCACATTTGTGATGTAGGACATGGAGTCACACACCATCTAAGATCTTTTTAATCAGTCAACTGCATACTTTTTGATTGCATTACTTTTTGTATTATTTGATATATTACTAATCTGGAATATTAAGAATCATAGTAGTAATTTACCTGCACATTTACACTGTGAAATCCCTTTCGGTTCCAAAATCCCCTTCATTGGGGCCTGATGGGGACGTGTGTGCAGTCTATGGCACCAATCACGTAAGGGAAGCCTGAGGAACAAATACTGTAAGTCCTACTTTTTGGCATGATCATGGTTGCATGATCTTCATTAACAATTATAATGTAGGCCTACCTGCAATGGCAAAAAAATTCTGCTTCACAACCTGTGGTCTTAAGTGGCTTGGAAATACCACAAACCCCCCTAAAAACTGCTTGAGTGCCAGATAAACTTTGCGAATGGCACGACAGACAGCACTTTTCCCCAAGTTTTCCGCATCTCCAATAGTGTAAAGCAGGGGTGCCCAATCCTGCTCCTGCCGATCTACTCAAACACACCTGAAGCAACCAATTAACGTCTTCAGCATCACTTGAAAATTAAAGTCAGGTGTGTTTGATTAGGGTTGGAGATGAACTGTGCAGGACAGTCGATCGGCAGGAGCAGGATTGGGCACCCCTGGTGTAAAGGAAAGTGCCACTCGCAAAGAATCTCAATGCAATACAGTTTGTGCCGTTGTTAAAGCCCGACTCCGACGAGTCGAACATTTAACGTGTGGTTCCAACAAATTAATAATGTTTATACTACAGGGCCGTTGAATGCTTGAATCTGATTGGTTGACGAACGTTCTAAGGTGTGCATTATTTTCAGGGAAACGCACAGCTAAAGTAGTTCCAGGCAGGTCTTGACCGCATTACAGTTCCATATCAGTTCGCGCAGTTAACGGTAATAACGGAAAATAGGATACAATTCATAACAAGAAAAAACATTTAGCCGCATGCGCTTGATCTGCAATTTTCAATGTCTAGCTTCACAATCAATGGAAACATGCAGTTTAATGTGAATAAATAAAGTATATAGTCCTATCTATAATCAATAGAAAATTAAACTGAATATAGGCTAAATAAATGGATAATCCTGCAGCACGGATTATTATTGCAGATAATATAACATAAATAATTATTGATAGGCCTACTTGTTAAAAGGGCTTTGTGTTTCATTTATTTGGCTAGTCTGTCATCTGTCAATAATATAAAAAAAGAATGAATTCGAATTAATTAAAAGGAATTGAATTAATAAATAAATAATAATATTGATGCACATGCTTTTCTCTCTCATTATTGCAACATCTCTCTCTCTAATAACTCCATTAATAACTGGGGACACACTTTAAGGCCGGTTATGAATGTAATTTGATACGTATGACTGATCATGCCCAAACGCGTGTTCAGCGCGTTCAGTCTGTGTTCAAAGTCGGTGTTTAAAATCTGCTGCAGTCGATGAAAACAGTCAGAGAATGTGTCAGCTAGTCGTGTGTCCCAGCATTAGTCTGCTATCAGTGGCTCAAACCTCCGTTACTAACTCTAAAATGACGTTTTGGAATTAGCAACGGAGGCATTGGTTTAGATGCGTAAGAAATTAGTCCTACATACAAGAGCGTTTTAATGACAAAAACTTTACAAACGTCTTGAAATACATAATCTGAACAATGTTTCGAGGTGTGGTAACTGTAGTATAAGCGGAATAATTGACTTCAGGCCGTTGAATTATTAGAAAAATAATGCACACCCGAGGTGAACGGCCACTCCGCTTCGCGTCGTGACCGCATTACCACCTCGGGGGTGCATTATTTTTCTAATAATTCAACGGCCTGTCGTCAATTATTCCTTACATATGACACCCTCACGAGAAAAACGATATCTCTCAATAAGTAAATTATCGCGCTGCGCTAAAGGATCCTGTCTATCTCGCAAAACGCGATTAATTCGAAAAGCTCTTCGAATTATTCTGGCACCTTCAGCAACAGGTTCTTGTCGTAAAAACGGACAAGACATGGCTGCGAAAGACTTCCCGTATCACCTCCGCTCATAAAGCCGGGATCTAATCCTGTTAACGTGAAATAAGCCTGCTCCCGAGCAGGTTAAGCTTGCGCACCTGTTGCTATGACAGCAAGTCCAGGATGAGCGTCGAAGAACCAAACAATCCAAGATCATGCCAAATCGCCAACAATCAAATCCAGCTAACTGAGTTAGCGACGTACGAAGAACGGCCCCTGATAAAAAAATAACTCTAAACGTAAACAAACAAACACAAACGCGACACATATAATTATGGTATAGCCTGCATAAATATGGTAAATAAATAAATAAATACATAAATAAATATCACTGCAGTAGGGTGTGAAATAATTATTGATCCATTTAAAATTTGATTGTTGCACAACCATGAAATTCAGCATATTTTTTGAATTACAGGTATGTTAAACAAATTGAAAATATAAAAAGTACGAAGAAATGTGCAAAGGAAGTAGGCCTACAAAGAAATGTACAAAATCGAAAAGAAAACATTAGGTTTATTTTCAAACCATTTCAACTTGTGATAAAAGAATCTTTAAAAAACACAAATATTTAAGAAATTTACTATAAAAAATAAGGTTGACATCGTTATTAGCATTTATTGAGCGTCAGCAGAGCCCGTCTACGGAAAGCCTGCCAACTCCCTATTAAGACCATAGACAGTAAAATAAAGATTAAGTCCTATTGTACCGAATTTTGGTTGTAGTTCCAACAGAGTTCCACTGCGGGCGATCGCCCATGAGTGCAAAATGAACGGGAGTCTATGGCTAAATTTGTCTCTTTCATCCGATTGCCGTTGAGAAATCTCAGATTTGATTGTAGGTTTTGCAAGTTCAACATGGGTTATAGGTCGAAAGTTGAATGAACGAGTACTTATGTCCTTTCGATTTCTTACAGGTTTAGTTGTTGTTGCCCATAACACGCTAGCATTCTGCTAATGAACGCTGATTGGTCAGTGAAGGACTGATTACGACCAGAGATACCGCTTGATGGCATCGTGGCATCCGATGCGGGACCAGAAACAAACAAAACAAAAACTCTTCTAGCACGTGTATTTACCTGTGTCAGCTGTGCTGTCGATGCCTCGAGTGAAAAGAAAGTGCAGAGCGCGAAAGCACCAAAGTGACTGAAGGATTGCCGTAAAGCAGTATCTCTGGTCGTACGATGTGTATGACGTCATTGACATTTTAAAAGACTTTTTAAAGCAAATAAGTGAACTTATCAACACTAGTAGTATTTATCCAAGGCTTATCTAAGTTTAAGTTCTTTATCTTTCATAGTTCTTATTTTTTGTCTCTATTAATGTTGTCAATTGTCTCACTAAATGCCAGGGGTCTTCGTAATAGTGTTAAGAGAAAAGCATTATTTTTGTTCGCAAAACAATTCAAATCAGACTTTATCTATTTTCAAGAATCTCACTCTAATGAGGACGATTCTAACTTTTGGAGGTCTCAATGGGGAAATACTATATGGCTCTCCCACGGAACAGAGCGGTCAGCTGGGGTAGCTTCTTTAAATAACAGGTTTAATGGAAATGTCGTGACCACACAATGTGACCCAGACGGTCACTTTATTTGCCAAGTTATTGAACACAATGACTCAACCTACTTACTTTCTAATATTTATGGGTACAATACCAAGAAAGAAAATGTGAACCTTCTGTTGTCAATTGAAAACATTTTTACAGGTTGGTTGGTTAGATTCCCAAATGCGTTTATATTGTTAGGAGGTGATTTTAACATTATTCTAGACGGTTCTATAGATAAAAGTCCACCTTCTCAGCATAACAGTTCAGACTCATACTTGACTGACTTTATAAGAAGATTTAAACTGATAGATATATGGAGAGAGAAGAATCCTAATAGCAGATTGTATACCTGGAGCAATAAATCAGGATCTAGGCAATCACGACTGGACTATTGCCTTATATCTGACAGTTTAAACAAGGATTATGTTGATGTTAGCATCTGCCCTACTCCCTTAACTGATCATAAAGCCATATGCATATCTCTTAATATCTCAGCTGGATCTACACTTGCCACACGCTCAAGCTATTGGAAGCTCAACTGTTCTTCACTGCAAAATGGGGTAGTCCAGCATAAGATTAAGGATATGATTTCACTTTATTGGTCTAAAGCAAACAAAGAAAACTGTTTTGGGCTCAACTGGGACCTGCTCAAATATGAGATAGGAAAATATTTAAGAAAGTTTGGTGCTGAAACAGTCAAAGCCAGGAAAGCGGAGGAGTTAAAGATTGTCTCTAATATAACAAAATTATCCTGCAGAGATTTTGACTCCCTAACAAAGGAGGAAAAAGAAGGGTTATCTTACTCACAAATCAAACTTGATGAAATGTATCGGCAAAAAGCAAAGGGTGCCTTTATCAGGTCTCGCTCTAAGTGGTTAGAAGAAGGCGAACAAAACTCTCATTATTTCTTTAGTCTAGAGAAATATCGTTCCACCAACAACAGTATCAGTAAGTTGAATATTAATGGAGCTATCACTGAAGATCGTCGTAAAATATCAGAGTTTTGTTCAAAATTCTATAAAGAATTGTATAGCTCTCAATTTAACCCAACTGCGTCTGATAATTTTTTAAACTCCCTTTCAGTGAAGATGATAAGCAAATTGGATAGAGAGCACTGTGACATGCCTATATCACTTGAAGAAGTACAGCAAGCTATAAACCAACTAAAAAATAACAAATCGCCGGGGTGTGATGGGCTATCCTCCGAATTTTATAAATCTTTTATCGCTGAACTGTCCCCTTTTTTATTGAAAGTCTTCATAGAATCTATTGAGAACGAATGCCTCCCCACCTCTCTGACCCAAGGAATAACAGTCCTAATTCCTAAACCAAACAAGAACAAATTATTTTTAGATAATTGGCGCCCAATTTGTTTACTTAACAACGATTATAAAATCTTAGCTCTCTTATTGGCTAGAAGATTACGGTCTGTTCTGGACTCCATCATAGACGAAACACAATCAGGCTTCATGAACAAAAGGCATATAGGAAATAACATTAGGCTCATTTTAGATATTTTAGATTACCCAGAAATGGTAGAGGAGGGTGGGCTCATGCTGTTTGTAGATTTCTACAAAGCATTTGACACCGTTGAACACCCATTCATTTTACAGTCCCTTAAAAAATTCGGTTTTGGTGAGTTTTTTTCCTCAGCTATTAAAAGTCTATATAACAATAGTAATAGCTCAATTAGTCTAACAGGTGGCATGTCTCCCAGATTCAATGTCTCTAGGGGCATCCGACAAGGGTGCCCGGCTTCGCCTTACCTCTTCCTATAGGTTGCCCAGCTTTTGTCTGATCATATTAAATCAAGTGAGATAAACGGCATCAATATATTAGGTAGAGAGCTTATTATATCTCAACTGGCGGACGATACCACTCTCTTTCTTAGAGATGAAAATCAAGTCTCTGTTGCAATAAATACCATAGAAAAATTCTCCATGGCCTCTGGCTTAAGGCTGAATATCAATAAGTGTGAAATCATGTCTATTAAGGACTGCATGAAATCTTCCATTTGTAGTATCCCAGTCAAAAATGAACTTGTTCACTTAGGTATCACAATTATCAAGGACCAACAAAAAAGGACTTTATTGAACTTCAACCCTATTATTCAAAGAACCAGAAAAAAGCTGAACCAGTGGCTGTTACGGGATCTCTCCCTCAGAGGCAGAACCTTACTGTCTAAGGCAGAAGGTTTATCACGGTTAACATATCCAGCTCTATCTCTGTATGTGGACAAAAAACATATTACTGAGATTGACAAGCTACTTTGTAACTTCTTATGGAAAAATAGAACTCATCATGTGAAGAAGTCTGTTCTAACAAATGATTATGAAAAGGGTGGATTAAACTTTATCGATTTCTGTACTCTTAATAATACTTTTAAAGTAAATTGGTTGAAACATTTCTTTAAAAACCCTAATTCTATTTGGAATGTCATACCATGTCATATTCTGTCAAAACTGGGTGGGTTGAGCTTTTTCTTAACCTGTAATTATAATATTGATAAAGTTCCGATAAAAATGGCATCCTTTCACCGCCAGGCCTTCCTTTCATGGTCTCTTATTTTCAAACACAACTTTTCACCCAACAAATATTACATATGGAACAACAAAGACATACTGTTTAAACACAAATCTTTATTTATTGATTACTGGTTTAATAATAACATTATTTTTGTTGACCAATTATTTAACAGGGCTGGTTGTCTTTACTCTTATAATGAGTTTCTAGAAGAATACAAAATTCCTGTGTCTCCTGGAGATTATGCCAAAGTCTTTGGAGCAATTTCTTCTGGTGTCTGCATGCTATATAGAGCTCAACCAAGATTGGACACACAACAACTAACTTTGTTATCGCTGACTGACACTTCAGTTGGTAAGATTTGTTTTTCTTGTAACAATGGTAAGAACAATAAACTAATTAGATCCCTGTTCAAAACAGATATTATCACAGTCCCATATGTGGTTCCATACTGGAATAAATTTGTGCAAAACATTGACTGGAAGAAGGTCTGGCTCTTACCCAACCGATACCTGCTGACCAACAAAATTAGAGAAATATCATTTAAAATAATTCATAAGTTTTACCCGTCTAATGATCATATTGTTAAAAAATTTAAAAAAGACATTGATGTAATGTGCACTTTCTGCTCTATGAATATTGAAACAGTTACCCATTTGTTTTGGCACTGCCCTTTTGTCCAAAGATTCTGGTCTGACATTTGTAATTTTATTGCAGAAAAAATTGAGAAAGATTTCAAGTTGTTTTGGAAGGATGTTCTTTTTGGCCTTTATGACCTCAACAGAACTAAGACTAGGCCTAATGAAACTTTCATTATTAATCTCATTATTGTCTTGGCAAAATTTTACATTCATAAATGTAAGTTTGCGCATTCCAAAACATCTTTTATTGCTTTTAACAATGAGGTCAAGCAATATGTCAACACGATTAAGTATTCTCTTAATCAAAAGGCAAAAAAAACGGTGAATGTTTGTAAACACTTTGATATCTTTTTGTAAATCCGTACTTCCCCAGGCAAAATGTGATGATGTGAGTCTTTTGTTTATGTTTTGTTTATGTTAAAACACCTGCAATGTTGGAAACTGCACAAAATGTTATTTTTATAATGGAGATGAACGTTCTGTAAACTGTGCAATTGTTGAATAAAAAAAAAAAAAAGCAAATAAGTGACTCTAAAAAATCTAACACCCAGCAATGTGTAATTTCTTTGCATCTCCTTTCGAATACAACATTCAAATTACTAGACAAAAAATTAGGCTATATCCTGAGAAAAGTGGATTTTTTAGAGGTATAGCGCCATAGATACCCCCTACTTGAGTAAAAAAAGTATTTATTTATTTATTTATTTATTTAATTAATTATTTGTCTATGTATTATTATTATTTAATCTTTGATATAATTGTTATTGTATTTTATTATTATTTTATTGTTTTATCTGGATATTTTTTTTTATTTATTTAATTTTATTCTGTTATTCTAAATCCCTCGTAACAGATTGTTTGTTCTTATTCATTGCTAACTTTCGTTGGAATGTTACTGGCAAAATATTAATAAAATAAAAAAAATCGTCCTGTGAGCGCCCTCATATGGAACCAGAGTGGAACTGCAACCAGTTCAGAAGCTGGAAGTTTACTGAAACTTCTCCCCTTATTAGACATTCTCAGTAATTGATTTACGGCTTATCACTGCTCTCTAGCGGTCTTCACCTTACACTGCGCTTAAGATTGGTCATGTGTGAAACTGGCGTAGTGCGCATGCGCAGTGTAGTGCGCGTCCATTAGCAGGAGGAACGCTGCTGGGTTTCAAACAGGATGAACGCGCCACCAGCATTCGAGTCCTTTTTACTATTCGAGGGAGAAAAGAAGTAAGTGCAGTGCAAAGCAATCTCTAGTATCACTTAAAGCAATCTTTAAGTGATACTAATGGATAGCTGCCTATAATGAAACAAACAGACAGCTGGAATACAGGAGGTAGCTTGCAAAGTGTTTAGCTTGTTGGCTAACGACAGATATTGTGAGCTCATGGCATCTGTAAAAAATAAAATAAATGAATTAAAAAAAACAATATTGCGATTTTAAGCAGACATGTTCAACTTTTGGGGTGCTAGACAAGGCAAGTATATATATATATATATATATATATATATATATATATATATATATATATATATATATATATATATATATATATAACATATAAGCTGGAAAAAGGGTGTTCATGATGAATAAGATTATTTGTGAAACTTACTAAACGTAGTCACATTTTCAAAAAATACCGCATTAATAAAAGAAAAAAGTAAATATTGGCTCTGAGCCATTACTGATTGACAGGTGGTAAGTCCTTGTATGTATGTATGTACACCTATATATTAAAGTTTTTGGATATTCTTTAGAATACCATGGTACATGTATGTATATATGGTATTTAACCAGTACTGTAGTATTTATCAAAGTATCACAATTATTACAATTTTTTTTTACCATGGTACTGCCATAGTACTCTTTGTGAATGAGTAAGAAAAAATATAGAAGCACTTGTCTAATATTCCTGCTCAACTTCCTTTTCCAGAATCACAATAGTTAAAGACACCAAGGTGCCGAATGCATGTCTGTTCACACTGAATAAAGAGGATCACACGCTGGGGAACATCATCCGCTCGTAAGTCTCTGATGGCCAGACGTGTTTGAGTCGTTACTGGGACACTCTGCTGGTTTGTGTAATCGACTTGTGACATGTTTCCATAAGGCAACTGCTGAAGGACCCTCAGGTGCTGTTTGCTGGGTATAAGGTTCCTCATCCTCTAGAACACAAGATTGTGATCCGCGTTCAGACGACACCAGACTACAGTCCCCAGGAAGCCTTTACCAATGCCATCACGGATCTGATCAGTGAGCTGTCCCTGCTGGAGGAGCGATTCAGGGTATGTGTCGTGTCGTATGCATAGCATAACAGATTGTTTCGAAGCAGCTTTAAAGTAACAAACAATCAATAATAAGTTATCAAATATACGATACGTTTAAATTCTTGTGGCAGTTCTGTTCCCCATGTACATATTATGGACTTATTATTGTTATTACAAGAACTAGTTCTGAACTTTCAGTTGTATTTTTATTTGCTAATTTCTTATTGTATTACTGACTGCATACTTGTCTTTTATAATGTTTGAAATTTAAACTAGTTAGTCTAGTTTATTAGTTTAGTTGTTCTTTAGGCTGCTGATTTTTGTTCATGTTGCTCAGCTGCAAAAAGACAGAATTAATGTTTGACTGGAGTTTTATTTTTTAACATATTGGAATCGAAACTTAGCCTGGAAATCCAGACCCAAATCTGAAAGATTAATGGTCTGGCATCGACTAATGAAAATCGGCCAGCTCGAGGGGCGGCACCAAACATGCGTTTGAAAATCTCACTGCACGCAATTGGATAACACTACGACCAATCACAACAAGCCCCATACCTTAGCTACCAGCGGAGCTAACTCGTAGATTAGACTCTTACCGTATCCGGTCGGCAAAACAGCAAAAACGCCCTTCTTGCAAAGGAACGATTCGAGCGCCGTCTTCTGTTCCTCTTTTAGATAAAAAGCCAAGTCTAACTCGTTCATTGTAGCGGCCAAAGCCGTTTCAAACAACTGGTGTTCATCCATAGCCATCTTGCAATGTTTACTCATGACTTCGACGTCACAGCGCTGTCGTCATCTCTCTGGCCCGCCTATATCAGATAACCCGATGTGATTGGTGCAGCTCGGATACAAGGGCATATTTAATGAGCATCATTACTCGACTCCAGAGTAAACTCGCTGAGCAAATTCAACTTGTGCTCTCGCGAGAACTCTGGATTTCCAGGGTAATCGAAACTGGGAATTGGTAAGAATCAAAATCGATAGTAGACCCCAAAAACAAAATCAAGACTTTGTAAAAGGGCTCTTTAAGTGTCCCAAACTAAGCAAGCCAAATGTGACAGTGTCAGTGAACCTAAACTCCATCAGGTGACTGAAATGGAGGGGGAAAAAAACCTTGGGAGAATCCAGTTCTCCTCTGGCCAGTGAGGGCTGATGTGATTTGATTTCGCAGTACTGCGTATCAGTCTTGTTTACTAATTTACCTTTTTTATTTTAGGTTGCCATTAAAGACAAGCAGGAGGGAATAGAATGAAGAACTGGATGACAACAACTTATACTCAACTAACTGAATTGCTACAATACTCCCATTTATTTATTTTATTTTTTTAAATTAGGGCTGTGAAACGATTTTTTGTTATGTGTGTGTACTGTATTTTGTATAAATAAATATACACGCATGCATGTATATTTTTAAGAAAAATGTGTTACATATACATGCAAAAATTTCTTAAATGCATTCATGCGTGTGTGTATTTTATATATTATGTAAACTCAAACTTTTATTTTGGATGTGATTAATCGTTTCACAGCCCTAATTTAAAAATGACAGCTGACAAGCTCTCAGGATAAATAATGTAAGATCTTTAACAGCCTCTAACAACATTGAGGTTAAGATCTTTGGAGTTCCTCTTCCAATATTGTTTTTCTAACAAAGCATGCTGGTATAATAAATCAGATCTTGGAACATTCTTTGAAAATGTTTCATTGCACATCAAGTTTATGTTCAAGGAAAATTCCTCTTCAGCGCCCCACTTAATTGTGATGTACATTATTTTTTGTTGTTAATAAATTGCCTTTTTTTAATGAAATGCATTGATTTGTGATTTACGTGAGTCTTAATATTGTCGCATTGTTTCATGGGTTTGTGATACATGTGGCTTTTCGAGATGGGAACTGATAGGCCTTCAGTTGTTTTAGGGGACACATTAAAGTGATGCACAAACGTTGCTTGATGGCTGCCGGGTATTTTCCGAGTATTAATAACTGTGGTTGTAAAGGAATAAGAACATGTCTGAGGTGTGAGGCACAGAAGTCTGAACAACATTTACTGCAGAAGAATGTCCTGGTGAGTCAACAACATTACGTTCAAAAGAGATTGCCTTGACTTCTGTGTTTTGCGCACAAATGAGCAGAAGTTGCACTCAGCATTGAGTTCAACCGGATCCTCCATTTACAGTTTTTCTCGATTGCTTAAACACTATAACCAGGCTTTTGAAATAAAATTTCAAAACCATAACGCCATTTATCAAAAAGCACACCCATTTCACTAAACTATAAACACTATTCCCTGTTTTGACACATGAGTCAGATTTGTTGAACTGTCACTGCAAAACTCTACACACAAATCCCTTCATTTCTCATTGCTTAGATCATGTTGTCATTTAGAAAGCACTAGCATTCAAAATTGTTCACCCAAGTCAGCACAGCTTCAGCTCAGTTAGCACACAATTACCCAGGTGGAAACACTAAGAGTCAAAATTTAACACACATCAATCAGAACCTTCAATAGATATATAAAAGGGCCCAAATCAGTTTATTGCGTTTTGGAAAAATGGATCCAGAAAGACATGAAGGAAGAGGGATAAGAATGAGGAGGAGGAAGGGCAAGGACAAGAAGACAAGCAGTCTCAGATGAAATTCAAGCCACTCTAGTTGCCCATGTGTTAGTCAATGGTGTGACTATGAGGGAGGCTGGGCTACGAGTAAGGCCAAATTTGAGTCGCTTTACCGTCGCCTCGAGAACCTTCAGGGAGGTGTGGTGGCAAACAAAATTATATCACTGAATAAGAGACAAACATTTCCAATAGTCTTTGATGAGGTTTATTTTCTTGCAAGAAAAGGCCAGCAGTCGTACAGTCACACAGAGTGGCTGCAGAGTGTGACAGTGAAGGGAGGGCATCCTTTCTCCTTTATAGTCTTGACTCCCAGAATGTTATCTTTCTAGGCCAATGATGGTATTTCAACCATATGTGGAACATTCTTAGACGTATCCATCATATTGTATCCTTGAGTGGAGACCCTCCTGTCACGTCCCAACACTCTTTACCATTCCAATACAATTCAAATTCCATATTAGAATATGGTTTGTGTGTGCTCTTTTACTGTCATATGTTGGTCACACACATCTTACTGTAAGTAAATATAAAAAAAAAAAATTAGAGGAGAGAGTAAAAAAAAGAGTAAAACAGAAAAAATAAATAAATTGTGTGTGTTTTCTGTGTATGAATAAAAATGTGCCAATGTATCCACTGGTTGTGTCTTTTGTGTTCATCATGTGAAAAGGTTTGTGAGGGGGGGAACCACAAGCAACATAACTTACCAGTTTTGGAAATGTTGTTTTGAATTTATTGCACCAGTGTCTTAGACTATGTTGTAGTGTGTGTGATTTTGAGGGCTTGTGTGTCCTGTCTGAGGGCAAAGTTTGGTTTTTCAGCAAGAGTAAATGGTTTTGAGTGTAGAGCTTCATTTTGACCTGAAAATAGGATGTTTGGGGAATTGGGTGAGACGTTATGGATTTGTGTTTATAGTTTTGAGAATACGAGGCATAGTTTCAAGAAATGTGTTTAAGCAATCGATAAAAACTGTAATAAAATTCAGATTGTTCTGCCTTGACTCTCAAAATTGTGCTACTAAGCTTTTCAAACTGTTCGGTAAGATTTTTGCTTTGTTTTGTTATTTTGAGCAAAAGTCTCTTATCAAGCCTGCATTTGTTTGGATGAAAAATAAAGTAAATCAATAATACTGTAAAATATTATTAAAAAGTTAAATAACTCGTTTCTATTTGAATATTTTAAAATGTAAAGCTGAATTTTCAGCATCATTACTCCAGTCTTCAGTCAGTATCACATGTTCTTTAGAAATCATTCTAATTTGGTATTCAAGAAACATTTCTTATTAATATCTATGTTGAAAACAGTTGTGCTGTTTAATATTTTTGTCAAAACCATGATGCATTTTTTCATAATTTTTAAGATGAGACATTACATGCTATAACTGTTTTTTCATGCATCTGTCAATTTTGGGCTTTTTGGCTTTTCATAAAGTGTTTTTTTAGACGAGTGGAATGAAGACATCCAAAATAAAAAATGTTTTCCTAAATCCAAAATCTCCTCTGTAAAAACGTTTGACTCTAATGTCAACAAAATGAAACAACTGGCTTTGAACCTGGCTTTATTTAATGTTCAGATTTTTGTTCTAGAAGTTTATGCAAATTAGTTAATATTTAATTAGATAATGCTTTATTTGCATATTTAAACATTTCAGAAGACTTGTAATACAAAAATGTTTGCAATTCTTAATGTAATCAATTGACTGTGGAAGTATGGTGATATCTATTAGTTATTATTATATTTTTAATAAAAAAACTTCACCTGGGGTGAATAGAAAATTTGAAAGAACACAATTAATTAATCTTTTGTAACATTACATTGTAACCCCCCCCCCCCCCCCCCCCCCAAAAAAAATCGTAGTGGCCCAAAACTTTTGAACGCCACTATATATTTTTAAAAAAAGTGTATATATATTTATTCTATTGCAGATCCAATATGATTTCACCTATGATCCAGTGTCAAAGACAGCGGTCCGAGAGGAGGAGAGTGGCTCTCGACAGTCCTATGTGTTTCCTGGAATATTTTTGTGGGAGAATTTTGTGTCAGAAGATGAAGAGAGAGAGCTGATCGCCAGAATGGATCAAGACGTCTGGAGAGAATCTCAGTCAGGCCGACGGAAACAGGTGAATAAGGGGAAAACACTGACACCGTGTACTGAGAAATAAATTCCTTCCACTTTTTATTCATCAGCACAGCATCACATAATTTATGTAGTAAACATTGTATATAACAACATATATGATTTAAAGTTAAAACATTCATAAATCTGTCACAGAAAATTGTAAAATTTAACCGTCATAACTGGTCACCGTTTTGTTTTTTATTCTAGTTTGAGGATTTGTTCAGTTTATTGCAACAGTGCTAGTGTGTGAGATGCATTTTTAAAGAGGACCTATTATGCCCTTATACAAAGTCTTGATTTTGGGCTCTGCTAGAATAGGATTTCATGCTTGAATGTTCAAAAACACATTATTTTTCTCATATTTGACATTGTTGCAGCACATCTCTTCCCAGTCTGTCTGTAACACTCTATTCAGTTCCTGTCTCTATGAAGCCCCTCCTTCTGAAAAGCACAATGTGCTCTGATTGGTCGGCTGGAACAGTGTGTTGTGATTGGTCAACCGCTGTAGAGCTTGTTTCGGAATCGTCACGCCCCTTACCATAACCATGAGTTTCGACATTACTAACGCAACTCAACCCCTTTTTTTTTTTTTTGCGTATGATTTGGGCGGGAATTATTTACATGAGGAATATTGTGATGTGTTCGTTCCTTAAAGGAGAACTTGGTAACTTTTTTAACTTAATAAAACTGTCTAGAAATCATTTGGATGGTTAAACAACCTGTTCTGGTGATATTGGTGACTTTCCCCGCTCCCCCCAGCGTTCCCAGGCGGAAAACCAACCTTGCAACTTGGGGACTACCGTCCCGGCAAGATAGAAATTGGAAGTCTCGTGAGAAGCGAGAACTAGAACGAGAACGAGCGCGAAACACAATTTGCTTTACGGCAATTCGACATAAACACACACGCATGTATGATGTATTACCAGATTACCCACCTCGGTAGACATAGCTCCACACGATACAGTTGGCTTGCTCCGATCAAAACAAACGCACATGAGCAGCGGTAGAGAGGGGGAGGAGGCCGCCGCAAGTGAGTTTTTTACAACTGTGTTGTGAAATATACACCCTCCCACAGCTGTAGAGGGAGCTCGTGGGGAAAACACGCGACAACAAAAGGGAAAATCAGCGAAGAAGTGACTAGAGTTCGCTAGAGTTGCAGAGTTCTCCTTTAAGAAAACTCAAGACTACAATGGAGGCATTTCAGGGAGTTCAGAAACAGTGACACTGACTGATAAAAAAGATTAACTCCCTTTGCTTTGTAAATTTACCGTCCTTTTTAAAGCTTACACACTAATTAAAAAGTTAAAAATGTAACAAAAAACATAATAGGTCCCCCTTAAAAGTTCAGAAATTCTATGTAGTTTCTAAATTAATATTAGGTTATAAAAGTTGTAAAACGGTACTATTATAATAACATCCAAATAACAGTATATTTATATCCAAAGGACTTCGGGCCAAAGGTGAACTTCAAAAAACGGCGTGTCCGCGTGGGAGACTTCACTGGCCTGCCTGCTATCAGTCGCCACCTGGTGGACAGGATGTCACAGGCTCCTCAGTTGGCCTCCTTCAAACCAGTAGAGCAGTGCAACCTAGACTATGATCCCGTCAGAGGCTCTGCTATTGACCCTCACTTGGATGACAGCTGGCTGTGGGGAGAGCACCTGGTCACCATTAACCTGCTCTCGGACACTGTCCTCACGATGAGTTTAGATGGAGGCTGGGGAGACGTGGAGCACGGCGAGGTGAGAGTGGCTGTGCATTTACCACGCAGATCACTGGTTGTACTCTACGGAGAGGCACGTCACCGCTGGAAACATGCCATCCACAGAAAAGACATTCACGGGCGCAGAGTGTGCAGCACTTTCCGGGAACTGTCTGCCGAGTTTCTACAGGGAGGAGAGCAGGAGAAACTGGGCTCAGAGTTGTTAGATATAGCACTGAGCTTCAAGGGTGCACCTCTATAAGCTTAGATAAGTGAATGTATCTTCAGTTTTGCTTGCACACTGCAACTGTAAAGTGATTCTTTTTCATTCTTAATTTAAATAAAGGCATATTCTTTTTACTCACTATTGTGTTATTTTGTGAAAGAATAATGGTTATGAGCTGAAATTATTTCTAACTAATTTAATGATTCCCTTATATGTTTAGAGCAATCTAAATCATATTTTTTGGGTGTGGTTCAAACTCATGACTATGAAAACATTTCCTGCATAAAGTAATCCAAAAAGTTGTCATGAAACGGAAGATTTCAGACTTGATTTTGTTCATCGGGAATTGATTGGATGGTTGTGGTTTGTTATCGCTGTGATGTCATGTGAGTGACAGGTTGTCCCGCCCTCAAGCCAGTAAACGCATCATCAGAGAAGAGAAGAGATGAAGGTGGAAGAAGGAGGGGAGGTTATTTTGATTTATGATTGTGAGGGCACATAAATATAAAAAAATAATGATGTGCATGGATAAGTCATTTATAATAAACTAATTCTCAATTTTGATTTTATTGTGACTTTAAATGTTTTAGCAAAGCTGCACTATTATTTGTAAGCCTTTTACTTTGAAATTGATAACTTTTTTAAAAAATATTTTTGATTTGGTTATTATATCAGTGGTTCTCAACCTTTTTTACTCCAAGGCCCTCCTTTGTCTGAGACAATATTTGAAGACCCTCTTATCTAAGCTGATATGTACCTTTGGTACTACTATTGTAATAAATACAAATAACTCATATTACAGTTTAATGTTGTACATCTTTACTTTTAGTTTCAAAAAGAGTTTTAATTAAGATAATATTAACTTATTGGGGCCCTTGGAAGTTTGCCCACTGGTTGAGATTGGTTTATATTTATGTTCTAAGTGTGTTTGAAATATTACTCTCTTTTCTTCAGTTATAACTGCACGTTCAGGTTTTCTGACTACAATGCCACACTCAATATGGCGGAGTGATGACGCCAAAACCAACCTGTACGTCACAGCTGGTCAAAGGTCATTTGTATTTTCCCGGGAAAACGATCTGACGTTCTAATCCACATGACCTCGTGTGTATATGGTATTTACCTTTTTACAGTCTATGGTATTTACACTTAAATCGGATTTCTGGCCTCGTGTGTACGTGAGAGGTAAGCTGTGTGAATCGCTTTGAGCACCAATAAAATTATTTTTACTCTAACGTCTGTAAAACACAACGTTTATTTAACACAACTAAACTCAACAGCACAATACACATGCAAAAAAACGCAGTAAGGAGTTGAGCAGTCATAATCAGTTAACAAATACGTAATAACAGATACACAATATGCAGCATCGTATTTATGATTTCAAAGTTGCCTTTTAAAGTTGATTTTACCAATAATATTGCTTTGTGAGTTTAAACTTTAAACATTGAAAGTAATGCAAGTTTTTATTGATTTATATATTTTGACATTTCTTTTGGGAATTATAATGACATATTTTTCTTTGTTTACTTTGTTTAGCATTTTCCAGTATTTGCGGAATGTAAATGATGTTGCTCTCAGCTAGTCTCTACAAAAGTTTCACTGCAATCTCCTGTGTTCAGAGCCCTCACAGGGTGTGAATAGACCACTTGTCCTGTGTCATTACATAACAATACACGTTTCTGACACCTAAATGCCCAATAGCAAGATTTACAAAGTGTCTGAAACCTGCAATCATTCCAGCCCACCTTTATAAGGTCTGATTAAACACAAAACCCACACTTTCACTGTGTGCAGCCATGGAGAAGATAACAGAGAAGATACTGCTGGAGAAAAGCTCTCCAAAGGCCAACAAACTGGACCAGATCAAGACCCTCAAGTAAGAGTTTGTGATTTCAAGGCACACTATGATGTGTTCTGGTCTGTCAGTCAAAAGTTATTTTTTAATAATAATTACAATGTCTAATGCTCACCAAGGCTGTGTTTATTTGAGGAAAAAAACTATTGTGAAATGTATTCCTATGATGTCTTTACTCCAGTCTTCAGTGTCACATGATCCTTCAGAAATCATTCTAATATGTTGATTTGCTGCTCAAGAAACATTATTATTATTATCAGTGTTGAAAACCATTTTTTTGTGGAAACTGCAATATACTACCTTTTAAAAGTTTAGGGCAGAGGTGGACAAAGTACACAACTTCCTTACTTGAGTGAAAGTACAGATACTACTGGTCAAATATTACTCCGTTACAAGTAAAAGTTGTAAAGACCGATTTTTACTTAAGTAAAAGTACAGGAGTATTTGTTTTTAAAAGTACTTAAGTGTCAAAAGTAACTTTCAATGCATTATTTTATTATTGTTGCATTGTTGTGTGTAATACTTACAGTACCTTATGCCTCTGAATCTATGCCTACCAACCCTCATCAATATCAAATTTATATCTAGAACACAGCTCCAGTAGTGGGATTGAATATGAGATTGAATAAGTGCACTCAATAACGTCCACAATGGTTTCGGACACCCAAATGGCTGTTCCCTCAAATAGTGCCATATTTAAAGTTTTTTGGCTTTTAGTATGAATATGTTAGTCTTACTGTTATCTATAAGCTAGTGTGCTCCAAAACTATGACAAAATTTGCATTTAGAAGACCAAACCCAATGTTGAAAATGAAAATCAGGTTGATGTCAGAATCCAACACCAGATTGACATTGATCTCCAAGGTTTGACAGACGTTGTATTGTGATTGAAAACGAAAATCGGGTTGACGTCAGAAACCAACATCAGTCGGTTTCTGACATCATTTTGACTCATTTCCAGCCACAATGCAACCCCTGCAGGTCCCTGCAACCAAAATCATCTCCTGACTGACATTACTACTTTCTACTCAAGGACCTGACAGAATTTTAGTGGAGTAAAAAGTAAGATATTTGTCTTTCAAATGTAGTGAAGTTAAAGTAAAAAGTTTCCAGAAAAAATAATACTCAAGTAAAGTACAGATACTCAAAAAGTGTACTTAAGTACAGTACTCAAGTAAATGTACTTTGTTACTGTCCACCTCTGGTTTAGGGTAAATAAGTTAATAAATTAATACTTTTATTCAGCAAGTGTGTGTTAAATTGATTCAAGTGATAGTAAAGCCATTTATAATGTTACAAAAGATTTCTATTTCAAATGCTGTTCTTTGAACTTTCTATTAATCAAAGAATCTGGAAAAAAAAAACATATCAGAGTTTCCACAAAAGCATTAAGCAGCAAAACAGGTTTTTTTTTTTTTCAACATTGATATCAATAAGAGCCATTATTAATAATTGAGCAGTAATTCAGCATATTATGCTGAGTAATGATGCTGGAAATTCAACTTTGCCATCACAGGAATACATGACATTTTAAATTATATTAAAATGGAAAACAGATGTGTTAAAATGTAATAATATTACTGTTTTTACTGTATTTTTGATCAAATAAATTCAGCCTTGGTGAGCAGAAAAGACTGAGCAATCAAAAAAACATTAATAAATTTTAATTTGACCTCCAGTGTATTAAAAGAATAAAGATAACTATTTGAATGTCCTTAGGTTTGTAAAATATCTGATCTGATAAATGTGTGTATTCTCTGCTCAGCCTCTCACGCATGGGTCTGAAGAGCGAGGATCTGCCTGTGCCTCTGCTGTCTAAACTCTGTAGTCTAGAGCAGTTGGATTTGTCTGGGAACATGTTGCAGGAGATTCCCAAAGGCCTCTGTCTACCCTGCCTGAAGATCCTGAACTGCTCAAGCAACGAAATGGAGGACGTGACATCACTGGAAGCCCTGAGAAACATAGAGGAGCTTAGACTAGAGGACAACCTCTACCTCACAGTGAGAATCACACTTTCAACCCTCAGAAATCAGAGCATCATCAGTGGCGTTTGTTGACACTATCAGTCTTGCTGTCTCAATAAATTGTTTAAAAATTTTTTTTAGGTCAATGATGAACACAAAGTGATCTTCCTGTTACCTAGACTGAGGATGTTCAATGGGAAGGATATCAGCTCTACGGCTCATCACATTCGCCATGGCAGCACTGAGATCCTCAGGAAGAGGGTGAGAACTGACTTTTACACGTATTCATATCATTGTCACCCGTTACCCTGTTTACACCTGGTGCTAAGATGTGTTTTGGTCGATCGGATCATAAGAAGACGAGGGAGACACGTTCCCGTTTACACCTGGTGTTTTAATCCGTCTCTTTTGTCCACTTTCAACCACTTCTGACCTGATTTCTCAGAGGGGAGGGTTTATGGGCTGGTATTTTCAGAGTTTTTTCAGATCTTTCGATTTAATGGACAAAATACTGTAAGCTTGTGCAATTTACATATGAATGCGACCGGAGACGACAGAAAAACATACGGAGAGCATCAGCTTTAGTTTCTGCTCTGACAGCCACAAGATCACGCCGAACGCTGTGAGTGTGTGTTAGAAATCAGGAATGCTGAGAGAACATTGTGCTTGGTACGTTTTTCATCTTCAACCCAAACTTGGTAGCCTGGGAAAACCCAGACAACTTCCGGCAAATTTAGATTTGCTCTGCAAGTAGTCTGGCAAAGAGCTCATTCAAGCCGATTTCTAATCCGTGGTTGAAACCACGGCACCAATCAGAAACATTGGGGCGGGCTTTACACAATGACGATCGCTCTGATTGGTTTTAGGTCTATCCAATTGCGCCCAGAGGCATTTGAGCGACGTCCGTTGGTGAAGCGCATCAACTTTTAAATGCATTATTATATTCAAATTGCAAACACATGAGGACAGTCTCCATGAAAGACCCACTGGCAGATGAACGTGCTACTACATTTCTCTCCGAAACGATAGGAAATTAAATTAATTTAATAGAGGATTTTAACTGTGACAAGATGATTGACAGGGCAGTTTACGTGACAGGATGCACGCGACAGATCCGTCCGATAAAGATGACGAAGTAGTATGTCCCAAAGCTTGCCTACTTTTATGCTACACATTCAAAAAGTGAATACATTTTCTTCACAAAAAGAGTACATACTTTTATGGCGTAGTGTAACTTGGGTCGAATTGGGACGCAGCATATGGCTTTACACGATGAAGAAATCTCAGACCTTCGTCAGCTCCTGTCTGCGAAGAATCCTCCAGATCCGCTGGCCAAACACCATCAGCAACCAGTATCCAATTGCGCCCAGAGGCATTTGAGCGACGTCCGTTGGTGACGCCCCTTTGGAAATGAGTTATTAATGAAGCTTTGCCAGACCATAACTCAGTTACTACTGAGAATGGTCTGGTTTTAACCAGGCTACAAACTTGGGTCTCCAGCCGACAAAATTTAAATCTAGTCTGGCTAGCGACCTTCCCATAATCTTTACACATTAGGTCTGTAGGCGGAGAGTAGATGGTCTTTTGTGGCTGTTTGAACACATTCGACCACATGAGTGTTATACTACGAAAGCAATCCGGTCGAATGCATTTTCGACTACCTCTGGAAGTGGTTAAAAGTGGACAAGCTCAAAACATTTTAGACCCCGTTTACACCTGTATTTAGTGTCGCCCACTTGTGATCCAAACGCCAAAACGCATCTTAACACCAGGTGTAAACAGGGCCTATGTGATATTTCTGTCTGGTTTTTGTTATTGTTAATTTCAGTTAGTTTTTATATTTTGAAAGATCCCATGAAACTGCTATATTATTTCCTCATTGTTTTTTGACCTCAGGTGATTGGTTTGTGGGAACGAAGCTTCAGTCTCCCTGATCCCGTCACGGCACAGAGTCTGGCTGCTGTGGAGAAGAGTTTTGTGAATGCTGCCTACAGCCAAATCAAATACGGCCCCAGTTCCTTGAGCGATTACACAAAGTTTAGGGTCGGTACTCTTGTGTGTTTACTGTGTTCACTGGGTCCTCCTGACGCAGATCTTTGCATTAATAGAGCCTCTGTGTCTCTGTGGTTGCATTTTAACTCATTTTGTTTTTGCTTTTTAAGCTTGAAATGATTGCAAAGGAATATTTTAAGTCACTGACCTGCAGTGAAGAAGGAAGCGAAGTCCAAGACGTTACTCCAACAAAAGAGAATGAGGTAAAGACAGTGGTCTAATTTTTTCGATTTAAAGCCAAATCAAATCAAAATGTTAATGGTACAGTTTAATGAACCTTTTGACAAAATATAATCATACACACACGTTTCTCACCTCATCGCATTCAGTTTTGAATGGCATCATTATTTAAATGATTGCATATTTTCAATTCAAAATGGTGAAATTACAATGAAAAAGAGGTGCATCACTGTATGTTACTGTGGGTCGTTAAACATATCCATCTTATCACGCACGCACTCTTTCACTGTGAAAACAAAAACCATATGCTAATAAAGTATGAACTATCAATCAGACGACAGAAGGCATGTTGTAGATTGTGTACAAGTTTTTCAGCAAATTTTGATCATGTTTCCCATCCCAGGAGATAATTGCATAGAAGTTAAAGAACATATGTGACCCTGGACCACAAAATGGGTCACATGGGTCACTTTTTTGAAATTGAGATTCATACATCAACTGAAAGCTGAATAAATAAGCTTTCCATTGATGTATGGTTTGTTAGGATAGAACAATATTTGATCGAGATACAGCTATTGAAAATCTGGAATCTGAGGGTGCAAAAAAATCTAAACATTGAGAAAATCTCCTTTAAAGTTGTACATTTATGTTCATGATTGTGCTGCATTCACTCACAAAAATAAATGGTTTATATATTTATGGTAGGAAATTTACTAAATATCTTCATGGAACATGATCTTTCCTTAATATCCTAATGATTTTTGCCATAAAAGAAAAATCGATAATTTGCGTGCGACATGTGACTGGTTTTGTGATCCAGGGTCACATATATATTTCATTGTTTTACACAACACAGACTCCTACAGAGAGAAGGACTCGTGATCTTGGTGGTAACGGTATCACAAGTCCTCAGAAAAGAACCCGAAACAGCACCGAGGTGTCTGCAGAGGCCAGTCCACGAAAGTCAAGTCGCTTGGCGAGTGCAGCTCCGGTTGAGGCTAGTCCACGAAAATCCACTCGAGTGCTGAGCACTCCACAGAAAACTGACTCTGGATTGTCCAGCCCCAGAAAGCATGCCAGAATGACCAGCACGGACACTCCCGAGGGAAGTCCAAGGAAATCAAGCCGCCTGGAAACTATTTCTCAGAAAGTTGTTAGCAAAACTGAAAGCCCCAGAAAAGCTTCTAAGAGGCCAGACATCTCTACGCCCACATCAAGGCCGGCCAAACGTGAGAGTCCGTTGAAAACAGCTAAAGATCAGACTACAGCTCAACAAAGCAAACAGAACACTGCCAACACTCCTCGGAAAACTACCAGAATCAAGCTCCATGTTCCTCAGGTGGGTCAAAGACATGGCGCTTATTTTTTTTCTTTGTTTTTGGGATCTACTGGAATGGGTTTTTATGCTTGAATGTTCAAAAAACACATAATTTTTTCACATATTTTACATTATTGCAGCATCTCTCTTCCCAGTCTGTCAGGAACGCCCAGTTTAGTTAATAGGATAGTTAATAGTTAAAGGATACATTAACAATGACTTGAATATAAATCATCTATGAAAGTCAAGGTCTCAAATTATAATGAAGAAAAAACACTTAATTTGAAGAATAAGATTCTTGAAAACCTTGAAT
Source organism: Abramis brama (assembly GCF_963993115.1). Lineage (NCBI taxonomy): Eukaryota > Metazoa > Chordata > Actinopteri > Cypriniformes > Leuciscidae > Abramis > Abramis brama. The sequence continues at coordinate 42,715,402 of NC_139967.1, forward strand.
ACTTTCTTGAATACTTAAAAGTAGTTTTAAGTATATTTCAGCATTTATTACTTTGTTATTTTTTTAAAAACAAAAGCATTTTTTTAAACATTTGGTTAAAATTTACATTTATAACTTTTTATGCCAAATTAAAGTCCTGCAGAAAAAAAATGCAGATAATTTGACCTTTTTTGTGACAAGGTAAGGTTGGGTCAGGTTGTAAAACATCACGTGGCTTAGCCCCCCATTTTATGATATTTATTTATACATACATAAATAATTTCAGATATTTGTCAAATACCTTGAAAAATAGGGTTAAGGTTAGTATATTTAGTCATGTTTTTGAGGTGTAATGAAAATTTGGCATTGCAGTTACTTTTTACTTAGACCACATGACATTTTTAGAGTCATCAAGTAAAAACATGAATACAAAACGTATTGTAAACTAAAATTTTTTTATCTCAGACACTCCTATTTGTTGTTTTTTAACTTTAATCAGCTTTCTGACCATGGTTTTGGTCTAAACAATTTCCTTATTGCTCCAGATTATTGTATTTGCATGTCTATTGCCACTGAATCAATCTTAAGTTGTGCTTTCCTATTGTTGCTTTTACTGTATTTGTATTCTGTTTACTGTTGATTGCTCATCACACAGTCATTAGCGCATCATTAATGTGCGTCTCTCTCCCCTGCCGTTCCAGGAGCCGGTGCGTCTGCAGCCGTTCCACGTCCTGCAGTGTCACAGTCGACAGGACAGTCCAGACGACTTCAGCACGCAGCTTTGGGCCTGTGCGTTTGAGCCCACGCAGGAATGCAGTGGTGGAGGTGAGCAAGGTCAAGTCATTCAAAGAAATGAAATCAGCTGTGCTGTGTGCTTGAATGTATTATTGATCTGATACGTCTTCCATTGCTTTTAATCTGTTAGATATCAGAGATGTGTCTCGGACAGTTGCCACATGTGGAGGGGAAACTTTGTGTGTGATTGACTGTGAGTCAGGACATGTGCTGAAGAAATACAAGGTTCCTGGTGAGGTGAGTGCAAAGAAGTTCTGTACAATACCATCACTTTCCACCGGGTGGCTGTGGTGTTGGCCAATCAGTTTTCTGTATCACAGAAATGAGACATGGGCTATTCAGACAATCATATCTCAGTTCTGCTGTCTGCATTATACAGTATGTGCATGTGCACAGTATGCAAATATTCCATATGCATTGAATACCTGAGTTCAGTTCAGTATTCAACAGTGCAGACTTTGAGAAATATTTTTCCCACAATGCAACGCACACAACTTGATGGTCCATTTGTAATGAATGTACTAGGGATTTTTTTTATAACCAATACTGATTATTTGAATGTTTATTTAATATTTTACTTTTTTTGTTCAATTTCATATCACAACCACACAAAAAAAAAGCACAAAAACAACAACAACAATAACGATAAAATGAACAACAGGCTAAATAAATATGTTTTCAAGGGAGTTTCAGCTTTTATCAGCTTTACATAATTGTTATCATTCAGTTTAAACTACAGTTTACAGTTAGGCTAAGGAATAAAGGAATAAAGACAACTAGTTCACTGGAATACATTTCAGGAAAGCAACAATCAAAACGGTAAATATTAAATCAATTACATTTGAGTCTTAAGAATGGCATGTTAACAGAATTATTAATACTATATAATATTATAAATGGCAGTTTTGCATGCAATTCTTGAAATGTTTATTGATGGATCCCATATTACCAAATCAATATCTGATAAAGGATGCTTAAAAATGCTTAAATATATCAGGGGGGAAATGTTGGTAAAACCAATCTCTCAAGCATACTGAAAGTTATTGAGTTATTACTGAAATGTATGCTTACTGATCCCATATACTTTTTTTTTTAATACACAGTGTATATAGTACTGTTTTCCATTGTGAACAGCCACTGACAAATCTATTTCAATTTTCTTTGGTTTGATGTCACAGAATCCAACCTAGCCTGTCTGCATCCAGTGCCTGTAAATTCAGTGTTGCATTCCCTGTTGTCTTGCAGGAGTTCTTCTCTCTAGCATGGTCCACGGTGCTGATGTCCAGGACAGGAGGCTCTACCCGACCCTGTAATATCCTGGCTGCTGGGGGAAAGAGGGGTCTTGTAAAGCTCATCCATCCCAGAGTCAACCTGGCGTTCGGAGAGTTTCGCGCTAGTCGACGTGCCATTTCCATTATGCGCTTCAGTCCACGCAACGCTAGCTTTCTCTTCAGTGAGTGAAACAAACCGTTAATACAATAGGGGCTTTCACCAGTGGAACGTTTTCATAGTTCCTATAACTATTGGCTGAAGTACACACTTTTTGGCATGTTAGCACTGCAGGAACTGGGAATGATTTTAGTTATAGGAACGCCTTTTGGGGGAACTAAATTAGCTCCTACTTCAGATTAGGGTCTAACCAGCACTATAGGAACTACCAGTGATGTAAGTGTACGTTGATTGGCCGACGTATACCATGCGAAACACCAGCACCTGCCATTTTTAAAAAAACATATAAACATAGTTTACATATACCATGGCGGGAGGAGCAAACGACAGACACAGTGGGTGTGGCCTCCCTCCAAAAAGGGAAAGAAGTGTCCAATGGGAAAAAGTGCCTCCCTCTTCATTCTGGGATGCGAGGGGCGGCAGCTCTCTTCTGTAGCAGCTCGGTTTCCCTGGGACCGCAGCGTTTAAGGGGCAGGGCCCTCTCTCATACCCACTACAGTCGGGAACCTGGCGAAGGCCGGCGATTTAAGGATCGCCGAAGTCCAGGCACTTCACAACCTTAACGCTGTGGAGTTGTTGACATTGTTAAATATTGCGCTTAAATGATGTAGCTGTCGGCTGGCTTACGTCGCTTCAGAGTTCCTACTGGCGGTGCGAATGCAACCAGGAAAATGGCCCTAGGGGAGCACATTGCCTCCAATGGTCTCTACGATCAACTTAGGCTTACAGTGCTTTGGGAAACGCACCCCTGATGGTCAGTTCCTATAACTGAGTTTACCTGGTGCCAAAGCCCCTATGAGACTAATTGAATTACAACTTATTTGAGCTATATAGACATAACTAAAAATCACTTTGTTTCTATTTACAGCTGGAACGTATGAAAATAAGATCTTTTTGTGGGACATTGGTGGACTGGATAGTGATTACAACTTTAAAATCAGGTTATTTATTATTTATTTTCCTGTAATTTGTGTGCTGCATTTATGTTCAAAAGCATTTACATGTCATTTTTAAACTCTAGCACACTTGTCCATAAGTGTTGTATTTCTTCGATTACCCACAGTAAGCTGCTGGTCCTGGAGACGTGCTCCACTCCTCTGCATGTCTCTCTGCTCCCCACGTCTCCAGACACACACCTTCTCTCGGCCTGTGATGACGGGCTGTATGTGTTTGACATCCAGCTCAGTAAAAACACACAGAAGAGGTTTGAGTTTTTCATCAGTTCAGATATTATCATCCCTCTGCTGATTAATCTGTGTGGCAAAGAAATAAAGTTTCTTTATTGAAATCTACTTTGCTTTTTTTTTTTCAGAAATGAGGAGATGGAGGTTGTGTTTCCAATCTACAAGAAAAACGACAAGAAAAACACCTACCGGACTATTGACGGACTGAGCTTCCTCTCAGATGATATAGTGGGTGAGTAAATAATAAGAAAAGTACAGGACTAGTTGACCAAAGAATACATTTAATATATAATGTATATTTTACGTGGATTATTATTGATGAATCATTATTATTACTTTAATACTTGGTATATAATTATATATTTAAATAATTAATAATTGTTATTACTGATGTTGTTGTTGTTGTTACTATTATTCACTAAATATATAATTTTAGACATATTTGTAAAAATAATTTCAAAGTCATCTTTTTTTTTTCTGGACATTTTGTACCTGTACATTTTCCATTTACAATTGTGCCTAGTATAAGGCTAGGCATAGTGACTCTTAAAGGGATAGTTCACCCAAAAATGAAAATTCTGTCATTAATTACTCACCCTAACCCTCAAGACTTTCGTTCATCTTCGAAACTCGAAGATATTTTGATGAAATCTGAGAGCTTTCTGTCCCTCCATTGACAGTTACGCAACTACCACCTTGATGCTTCAAAATTTCATAAAGAGATCGTAAAACTAATCCATATGAATTGAACGGTTTAGTCCAAATTTTCTAAAGAGACTCGGATGAATTTATATGATGAACAGATTGAATTTAGGCTTTTAGTCATATATCAACTCACACATCAGTTGTGGTAAACGGAAGCTCAAGTTTGTTCGCTTGACGTGTGAGAACCAATGAGGTTCATTCTCGTGTTACGCAGCACGTTTGAGCTTCCGTAAGAACCAATGAATAAATGTGAATAAAAGCCTAAATTCAATCTGTTCATCATATCAAGCGATCGTGTCTCTTCAGAAATTTTGGACTAGTTTTATGATCTCTTTATGAACCTTTTGAAGCGACAAAGTGACTGTCAATGGAGGGACAGAAATCTCTCAGATTTCATTAAAAATATCTTTATTTGTGTTCCAAAAATGAATGAAAGACTTACAGGTATGGAACGACATGAGAGTGAGTAATTAATGACAATTTTTAAATCACTCAATTAATGTGGATTTTTTTACTTATAAATCTCTTTATAAGCATTTTGAATTTTTGGGTGAACTATTCCTTTAAAATGTTTTGTGGCCTTTATATTGAAGGCAGTAATGATGGTTGTCATTTCTCCTCCCAGCGTCCAAGAGCCACATGCAGGGCTCTATCTACCTGTGGAGCTGGAGAGCTACACGGGCATCTTGGAATGGCAGAAAGAAAGAGGTGGCAGCTGTTGTTCTGGCAGAGCTGCAGTGGTCCAGCACTGAGATCCCATACCTGTCTCTAGGCACCTGTCCAGGTATTCATGTTGTGTGTATGAAATGTCATATGGTCAAATATAGGGACAAAAAAAAAAGTCAGTATAAATATGCAGAATCTGTCTGGGCAGTGCTCAATAATAATGTACCAATCACGGGTGAGATTTGCATATATGCAGAAAATCTGAAGGCAAAACTGATGTGCGATTGTTTTTTCTTGTAGGTTATGGTTATGTGGTGTGTGGGGATGATCAAGGCAGACTATGGATGTACCATATCACAGACACCATGATGGAAAACTTCAAGAGTGGAAAAACGATTTCAGCCACTGAGGTAAGTTAACCATTCCTGGGTTAGCGATACGGTACGGATTTAATGATAATATTTTAGGGCATGCACTGAAAAAAATGGTGAACTATAAATAATAACGTCCTAATGAACTGGTTTTATTCAAGTCAAAAATATTATATATTATTGCTGAATCAACCTAAATGCATTATTTTTAACCAACAAAATTCATTTTTATGGGTTAAATCAAGTAAGCAATAGCCACCACTTTTTGGTGTTTTGTTTGTCAAGTTTTCTCTCAGTAAAATCTCTCGAAGTAATTCTGTTAGCTGCAGTATAGACACACTAAATCCTTTAAGAAAGTGTCAACATGTCAATTCTAGAGGAGTGATTGTTGTCTATGGTTGTATACTGAGCTCCTGGATCTCATCTTCCTCTTTTGCTTGTGTTATTTCAGGTGCTGGAGTGGCCGTCACCGGTTCGAGCTGGAATGGGTGCATTAGAGGGGCCTTCTATCAACAGCATTGCCATGGATCCTGATCTACATTACTTAGTTGCCCTTACTGACAAGAATATGGCTGTGGTTTGGAAGAGAGAGAATCACTGAGGAAAAAGAGATGTTCAGTTGCTGGCAGTATTTCTCCTTATTCTGAACTCGACTTGAATTGAGATCATGATTGTTTGAGGAGAGCAGGAGTTAAAAAGAAAATGAAGACTTCACCTGTTTTTAAGACTTATTGTCTCAAAGAGACAGAGGACGATTTATTTAGCCATCGTGTGAATTGTTCCTTTTCCACTTTTACTAGGTAGAAGGCAATTGTAATTGCAAACTCATTCATCATTTTTTCTTATTTTGGTCTTCAAAAAAAATATTAAAGGGGACCTATTATGCCATTTTTCAAAGTCTTAATTTTGTTTTTGGGGTCTACTAGAATAGTTTTTCATGATTGAATGTAAAAATAAAAAAAACCTCTTCCCAGTCTGTCTGAGCTGCGCTTCTCAAAAGCAACGTAAGCCTAGGGAGATCGTAGAACCATTGGCACCAATGTTCTTTACGATCAACTTAGCTCACGATGCTTTTGAGAAACGCAGCCCTGTTTAGTTCCTGTCTCTATGAAGTCCCTCCTTCCGAAAAGCACAGTGTGCTCTGATTGGTCGGCTGGACCAGTGTGTTGTGATTAGTCATCCACTTCAAGTGTGTTTTAGAAATTTCACCCCGCTTAACTACTTTGAGTGACTTTGAGCTTTGTAACTTTGCAGACCTTTTTTATGCGCTAACAGCAACATTGCACACTAAAGAAAGATAAAAATGTAAAAAAGCATAATAGGACCCCTTTAATTTCAGAGAAAAGATTGTCAGAAAATAATGACAAAACAGGACTTTTTATATTTTTGTTTTAATGAATAAACTGGTGTCATACACCATTTTCTTATTTACACGACTCTCATTCATGCTTCATACTTCATGTTCACAGGACATGTTCACAATCTGACTAGTTGCTAAGCTGATGCAGAGATACACACGTTGCTGAAGCAGATTAATTGGTCTGGAACGATGTGTAACATAAAAGTGACTGATTTCTGCCTCTACAGCTCTCAATTGGGTGCGCTGCATTTCCATATTTCACCATAGATATACAATAGAAAAATGTGAGGTGCTGTTGAGTTTGGGAAGGTGTCTCTGCCCTCTTAGTACAATCATTACATACTGTAGCCTATCTGCCTGCTCAAACCATATGCTAAATGTTTTATTTCCAATTCACTTTACATCTTAAAATAGTGCAAACACTGAAAAATATGTATTGCAAGTTTATGTAGAGGTCTATCTTTTCAAGTGGATGAATATTTTGTTTTGGGCAGAGGTTCTCTTATCATTTACTCTCTCACTCTACTCAACTCATGCTAGAGCTCACATCCCTTTTTTGGGTGGAGTATTTCTTTAACTGGTTTATTGAACTGTGAAGAAAAGCAGAATTAGACTTTGGAATGGGATTAGTACGGTATTTATGTACTTCAATTATTCCCTAGTGACCCTTAACATTATGTGAGGCAAATTGTTATTTTTTTCAACTTTTTATTTTATTTTTAGAAGTGCTATTTCTATGGTCCTGTGATATAGATGTCTGCTTTTCTTTTACTGACAGCCTGTCACTATTCACTTTCATTGCATCTCCAGCTCATGCATCATTGCATCTCGGATTCATTGCAATCCATACAATAAAAGTAAATTGTGATTGAGATGAGCGTTCCACAGAAGGAATAAACCAGCACAGTTTAGATCACCAAGGGAGTGAGTAAAAGAAGAAATTGCTTTTATTGGGGGTGAACTATCTCTTTAAGGAAAACATGACACAATTTACCCCACTCTCGCTTAATGGGTGTTGGTCATTTAAAAAGAAACTTAAATATACATATTTAAAGTACTTTTGCTTAATAAATGTCGCTTTCCCTTCAAAGCGAATTACACAATAAAATTCTGTTTATATAATCTGCGAATATATGTGGTGTAGTAGTCAAAGGAAGTGCGCGCTGCTGCGCGTGTCTGTCTCATTGTCCTTGTGCTGCGCCATGACTCATTGGCTTTCCGTTGCTGAGGTCGTGATGACCCAAAAGCCCCGCCTCCTCTGATCGCTGATTGGCTGATCACAAGTGTCTTCAGATAAACACCACAAGAGACGGCATTTTTCACATCTAGTGATGTGATGGTGCTAGAGACATGCAGCCTTTGTGCACACATACACTAGCTTTTTGGATGGCGAGCTAGAAAGGTTTTAATTTACAGACAAGGGATTGTTTTTTTTGTTTGTTATTTGGGTTATCAGAGTGTGAAAATGCGCGGACGCGTGACAGGCCAGGCCATGGAGCTGCTGGGTAGCGGCGGCTCCAGGATCAGCGTGACCAGGTTCTTTCTATCCCCGTCAGCCAAAGCCTCCGCTCCGCAGTCGACCGGAGTAACGTTACACGGCATCGACAAAAGATTTCGATCTACATCGTCCATGTCCAGTTACTCTGAGCTGGCTCGGGAGCGGTCCAAAACCGTTACGTCTTTTTACAACCAGTCTGCCATCGACGCATCTGCCGAGAAGGTCAGTCACCATTTCCCGATGTTTTTGCATCAACTCCTGTCTCTCGATAATGGAGGTCGATACGCTTTGGTCTCCATCCATGATTTGGATGGCCTAATGAACCCACTTTTGACGGTTACTCGTGATGTCATCACACTGACCGAGATTCTCAACAAACGTTACTCTGCTTCTAGTTTTTTGAGACGTTATATAGCCTCAAATTTTTCATTTCAGTGGTAAAATGGGTAAGGTAACATTTACTACCACATATGAGATTGCTGTAAGTTAGTCATCCGGTGAAATTCCATTTAGCTGTTTAGCTGCTATCAGTAACCATAAAAAAGAATACCATATCCCCAAAATAATTTAACTTTAATAATTTAAATACATATAATTGCGTCCCCCGTTGCCGTTGTCCAATAATACCCAATAACTGTGTCTTGATTGCTGGCAAACATCTTCGGTGTCAGCAGTTAAACAGCCATGAGGTCTACACACACTCACAGCAGGTCTCACACACCAAGGGCAGTAGGCTTCAAAAATCTCACAACCATTTGACAAGTCAATTTTATTTGTTCTTACACTTTAAAAAACATGCGTCTGAATGTCCATCATGGTCTAAGTCGTGCTGGTTTGCACGGTATCCTTATGTAACCTGTCCTACTTTGAGCATCTCACTGGGACTGTGTTGGTGACTCAACAAAACCCAATGTGATTACTGTGCTCTGCCACTGCTCTTTTTGTACTAACAGGTTCATTATGTACATTTAAGATAAGCAATTTAAAGCCAATTGAATAGTTTGCTCAGAAATGGAGATCCTGTCATCATTTACTCACCCTCATGGAGCATTAAATGCATTAAACAACCATGTAGGAAGAGGAAGACTCATCATGGCCATATTCCAGGATGACAATGAAGAATCATTTTAACACACCTCTGAGTCCAGACCTTAAATTCATTGAGTCTTTGGGATGTGCTGGAGGAGACTTACAGAGTGCTGGACACATGCATGGCGTCACCGTTTTCACAAACTCACATTTTTGTTGTTTACATGGAGACGATAATGGTATCATTTTCAAAAACTTGCACTTTGAAACCCGTTTTCAAAAGCTGGCATTTTCAGGCCCCCAAAAATACAGTTGTCGTGTAAATGAGCGGCCAAAACGCTCAAAGTTTTCCGTTTTTAGTTGAAAACTGTGTTGATTAAACGGCCCCTTAGTCACGATATCCTATAAAACTAAATAGATTTGGAGACTTTTACAAAGAGGACTGAAACCTTAAGTCATAGATCGTTCAAATGAGTGAATTTTCTAAGAAAGACATCTAGTTATTCATTTAAGAGTCTCTCAGCACGTACATCATCAAATCAAGCACTGCTATATTTAAAGTATATGCTATTTTTAACAGCAATGTTCTCTTCACAGCCTTCTGTCAGACTGACACCAGCCACAATGCTATATGTAGGGAAGTCTCCTGATGGACAACATATCCTGGTAATTACACACTCCTTTCCACTGTCCTGCATTTATCCCAACCCACATTGGTGCTAGTCTTCTAAAAAGTAGTTGTTTCAGCCATTTGTCAGCACACAAACTTGTATTTCATCATTATTGCATTGGATATAACAAATCCTCTATATGTGTACTGTAGACTCCTAGATGATGCAGTGGTGGTATGTAAATATCATAGGATATGAGCATATTAATTTACTATACTGTTAGTCCTGTTAATATCCTGTTAGTGTTGGAGAAAATGCTTCAGCTTTTTATTCTGTATGTCATTTGATTCAATGCAGAGCAGTGCCAAGTATCTGCACAAAGAGCTGCCTGTCCGTATCGCACATCGCATTAAGGGCTTCCGCAGCCTGCCCTTCATTATCGGCTGCAACCCAACCATTCTCCAAGTGGTGAGTTCCCCTGCGTCTCTGTAGCCTAGGTTTTCTCTGTTATCATTCATTCTGTTGTGAAGGCTAAGGTTACCGTCTCTCTTACAAGTTGGTTTGTTGAAGAAGCTCCGCCCTTGATACTCTCAGAGGGCATATTAGGTGATGAGGAGCTGGGGTTGGTTAACTTTGGCACAGTGATGGAGAACTGAACTATCCATGTTTGATTCAATGTTGATCAAAGCCCCTAGTGTTCTGCAGTGGCGTCTTACTGCCTGCTTGAGTCCCTCAAACAGAGTCCTGGTGTTGATTTGGGATGGATGGAAAGTGCTTTATCGATACATGCAGTGGGTTTATTCAGTGCATTAAGTTTGGTGAAATCCATCAGACCATGCAACTTTCCTCAGAAAAATCCACTTATACCCTACCTTTCAAAAGTGTGATGTCAGCAAGATTTTTAAATAAATTACTACTTTTATTTATGCAAGAACGCATTAAATTGATCAAAAGTGACAGTAAAGGCATTTATAATGTTGTTAAATATTATTGTTTTAAATAAATGCTGTTCTTTTGACAAATTTGAATACTAAAAAGAATTTGAGGTCGACCGATTGATCGGTTTTGCCGATTAATTGACACCGATATTACGAAGAAACATATTAACAAATCAGAAACGCATCAAATTTCTGTTCTTTTATTATCGTCACTGTAATACATATTTTGTTATTTTGATTAGATAATCATCGTCTTCTAATAAGAAGCAAATAAAGTGAGAGTATACATATAATATACACGTGTCTAATTACAGTGCTATGGCCTTTGCCCTTTGTGTAGATATTTAAAGATGGCCGTCTTTAAGCATGACGTTTTGGATTTATATGAAATGGTAACACTTTACAATAATAGTCCATTTGTAAAATGAACTAAGGTTAATAAAAGGATTCATTTGTTAATTTCAACATTTACTAATACATTTGTATTTTAAAGTTGTATCTCTTAGCATTAGTTAATGCACAAGGAACTAACATGAATGATAGGTATAATTAATATATTAATATTTATATTTAAAAAGTAAAGTACATTTTCATGGTTCAGTACTGTTTATATGTATATATATTTAAAGTTCAGCACTATATTTTATGTGTTATGTTTGTTTTCATTCAGTATCCATTTTAAAAAGTATCGGTTATCGGCCAGTGTGGGCCAACCTAGTTATCGTCTTCGGTAAAATCCACTATCGGTCGACCTCTAAAAATAATAAAACAAAAATATTTCACAATAATGTTTTGACTGTTTTTGATCAAATAAATGCAGCCTTGGCGAAGATTTCTTTCAATAGTATTAAAAAAAGAAATCGTACCGACCCCAAATGTTTTGAATGGTAGTGTATCTTTTAGCACTCTTTCACTAAATAATTTTATGTTGACGGGTATTTGATAACATGTTCTGAAACCATGTTATTTTTAATTAATGTCTTCATGTGCTTTACTTCTGTGGTTCTGTTCTTCATGCTGACTGTAAACTGGGCTTACTGACTGAATGGTTAGACACCTGCTCTCATGTTTTGTTTATAGTACAAACTCCAAATAAAATCGTTTTATTTGTGCACTGTATTATTCCAGCATTTTGACTACAGTGGGGGCCACTACCACTAGTGAAAAGGCTTCTGTTTTCCTTTTTTCTAATTTAATTATGATATTATTTATCATTATTTTTGCTTCAATGACAGCAGAACTCAAGCTGCACAAACTCTACAAGTTTTTTATTAATCCAGAATCATTTTCCAGAATATTTTCAGGATTGGATTTCAGTGTGGACTTTTGGACACCACTATATGTCATGTCCTGGTCTGTGAGCTGTTCCTCTCTTCAAGACAAAAACATAAATAACAAAAAGGACCATCACAGTCAATCCTCATTTTCATGGTCCAGACAAACAAAACGACAATCGTCAAGTAATAAAGCCGAAAGAGGATCCACGCCCCTCCCCTTTCTCCTCCTTGTTTACTTCCTTCTGCGAGTCGTCGTCCTCCTCCTGTGAACTTTTACCCACATCTGCCTAAAGACAGTCTCGTCTACAGCTTGTTTTGTTTTCTTTGAGGGAGATGACCTTACCTAGGGTTTAGTATCGTTTGAATTTTAATAATTCTGATTCTGCGATTCCTAATTTCGATTCAAAGAAGGTTAAAAGAAGAAACCTTGGAAATCATTCACATTTATTCTAAGTCAAAACATTTCATTGTAGCTGAATACCACGAACAAAAATCAACAGGCTAAAGAACTTTTTTTCTATGGTTTAAAAATACAATTAGCCTAATATAAATTTCAAGCATTATTAAATACAAGTAAACACTCAATAAAAAAAATAACAAATAGACAAATTAGCAATTGCACAAATAAATACTACTGAACAAAGATATGATAAAGACGAACAAAGAAGAGATTAAGTGTTTTATGATTTTCAGGTATTTAGGTATCGAATCCCCGGTTTTTGGTTCTAAAATGGAACCGGTTCTCGATACCCAACGCTAGAACTCACCAGTTCAGTCCAGAGATGTTCAGAACAATTCAATCAGCAATCTTTAAACTTAAATACTGCAGTTTATTAATCAGTGTTTTCCCTGTAGAAGTATTATTAACTCACACTACCATTCAAAAGTTTGGGGTCAGTAATATTAAAAAAAAAAAAATAATAATAATAATAATAAATCCTTTTATTCAGCAGTTGATCAAAAGAAACAGTAAAGACAAGAATGATTTCTGAAGAATCATGTGACACTGAAGACTGGAGCAGTGTTATTTTGTTATCAATGAGATACTGTTATAGTTCTTTTTAATATTTTGAATTGGTGTTTATTTAATATTTTGAATGAGTTGAACTTGTACATCGTTAAACTAAATGAAAATTAGAAATGTTGCATTGGCAACTAGCTGAAATAAATTAGGTTTAAGATTACTTACATTTTTTTTAAAATAAGACGACTTTTTTTTTTTTTTTTTTTTTATGGTTTTAGTTTTAGTTTCAGATAACTATAATATGCCTGACTGAGTAAATAATTTACATTACATTTTAAATTGACTTTTTTTCTTTTTAAATGTAACTACAATTTAAACCATTTTAAATTGTTATAAAATTCCACAGTATTTCTGTTTTTGCTGGGGTTTTTTTTTTTTTGATAAACTAACATTTTGCATATAAACATTTAAGCATAAAATACATTGTTCAAAAACATTACAAAATCTTACCAAACCCAATCTTTTGAAAAGTAGTGGATGCCATTTTCGATTATCAAATATATTTACCTCTATAGTTTTACTAGGAAACAGGAAAAAATACTGATTTAGAAATTATTTATAGTCTATAATCGTGACATACTAACCATTAAAAGTGATAACTGGCAAAAGTCAGTTCCCTTCTACATAGGGGTGTAACAGTATTGTGTCACAAAATATTGCAATACAAAAATGCAACAATATGTATCGTAGGAAGTTTTCAGAGTTTTAGTGTCAGCACTACATTAAAGTGCTATATATAATGTTATAATTTATAATAATCCAATGGGGGAATATTTGTGGGTCCTGATAATGCCAAATGTATTATGTTACCAGTAAAAAGTGGCCTACATTATTTTAAATGTGCAAGCATATTCGTCTGAAATAATTCTGTATTTTCAGATTCAGAATTCTTATTTTTATTCTGGTGTCACCACTGTCCCATGCATTGCGTTACCAGCACCAAGTCCAAGCCTATTCATTTACACCCATAATGTAAAATCAAATTTAGGATTTTAATCAACAGTACATTTTTTGTTAACTTTTTATCATATGTCTTGGAGTATCGCAATAATCGTATTGTGATATGTATCAAATCGTGACATGAGGGTATTGTTACACCCCTACTTCTCCGTTAAGATCATTCAGGACCTTTAGCACATTTATGCGTTTTCCAATCACTCCTTCTGTCTTCTTATTGACATTTGTTCCTCGAATCCATAGAAGAATGTAAGCCATGTGCTCGTGGAGGGTTGGTGAGGGGCCAGGAATGGGGTTCAGGGAAGGATGAAGCACACAGGCCTCTGGGAACACCAGCTCCAGGAACCGCACCACTGCACATTTGTTACCCATATATTGTACTCATCCATTCTCTCTCTCTCTCTCTCTCTCTCTCTCTCTCCACAGCACGAGCTTTATATCAGGGCCTACCACATGCTGAGCGACTTCCCAGCTGTAAGTTCAAGTTGACCTGTACATATGAATTCATACACAGCTTAGTCAACTGTTGACCAGCTTGCACATTTCTATAAGTAATTCTGTAACCTGAGAAGCCTGTGAGTTTAGTGTACTGATTCAGCCGTTGTAGAAGATTGTGTGTGTGGAGTCTCGCCTCTCACCAGTGAAACATTAGTCTTTGTTGACTGACTCACCGACTACGTAGAATGCTGACTCATGAATGTCAAATTCAGGTTTATTTATGGTCAAATTAAAAATCCCCATTTTGCACAATATCTGCTAACCGGAAAGATGAGGCAACTGAAGGGATTACTCTTGTTATTTTGGTGGCTTGTGCATTATGAGTCAAAATTTTGGACACAACTAATCATTCTTTGTTACTATTGTCACTTTTTTCCCCCTTATTTTAGAGGAATAGTAAAGTCATCCAAAATATGACATGACACAAATTAACACTGCAGTTCAAAATGTTGTTGTCTTTATAAACGTTATATTGAAGGAGCTCTCTATTCTCTGAAATTCATTATCCAAACCATCCATTTCAAAAACTGAATTAATTACATTTTTTAATATTTTTTGTAAGGAAATTTGTTGAAGTGCTTTCAAGCATTTAAGTACAAACTTTAGATAAAAAGATCATGAGAAACAAATTCATTAAAATGTGTCCAACCATTTTCCACTAAAGTAACTGGATAAGTTTATTAGTTTGGGATGAAGCCACATAAGCGGAATAACAGTTAAAGGACAAATCCAGTGAAAAATGAACCTAGGGGTAATTAACACATGGTTACCGAGTCGATCGTTCCCTGCGATGCGTTTTCATGAAAATCGAATGTATAGAGTTTTATCTTTAAAAACAGATTAGCTCATAACAGTAGTATATGGGGCACAGAGTAAGTAAAAATAAATCGCTAGTTAATACCACTAACAAGGCTCAAAATAGCCTCACACTAACACGGTAATCGAGCCACGAACGCCGTGCTACGTTAGATTTCACAAACGTAAACTATCGACCAGCTATCCTATCGACGGCGTTCGTGACTCGATTAGTCGAGACTGTTTTCCAAGATGGATCCTGCATGTCAACGCGTAATGTACTGTCTTTATAAAGTATCTTCTTATTAAACTTTCTGTACACTTACAAAGTTCTCAATGCTTCGGTTTGTATGTAAGGACCCTCATTATGTTACCGTGTTAGTGTGAGGCTATTTTGAGCCTTGTTAGTGGTATTAACTAGCGATTTATTTTTACTTACTCTGTGCCCCATATACTACTGTTATGAGCTAATCTGTTTTTAAAGATAAAACTCTATACATTCGATTTTCATGAAAACGCATCGCAGGGAACGATCGACTCGGTAACCATGTGTTAATTACCCCTAGGTTCATTTTTCACTGGATTTGTCCTTTAAGACCGATCACCACTCCCAGGGTTTATTTAGCTATAATGACTGTAAATTGTCTATTATATTTGAAAAAAATACCATTTAATATTATTTTGTTAACCTTTCCACCAATGTTTTTATCTTCAGATTAAAGACCAGGAGACTGAGGCTCGCTATAGCAAACTTGTAAAACAGCTTCTTGATGATCACAAAGACGTTGTCACCATGTTAGCTGAAGGATTCAGGGAATGTCGTAAACACATTGTGGTAAGATTTCCAAACCCCTAGTGTTTTGTTCACCCTCAACAGAATAATCTTACTGTAGCATCTTTCTGCCTGGTCCATACACACATTAATATTGGTAATAATCAGTGAACCTGACCTAACTTTTTTGTTGTTTTTTGTTTTTTACATTGTTTGTTCAGGACGAGACTCTGGTTCGCAATTTCTTGGACACAACGTTGACGTCTCGTCTGGGCATTCGCATGTTGGCCACACACCACATTGCCCTGCATGAGGAGAACGTACGTCTCATAGCACATTATAGCACCTCATTTTCAGTTTCTTACTCAAGTCAAGTCTAGTCACCTCTGTTTATATAGCGCTTACAGTGATAACAGGAAAATGGTGCATTTCGGCTGTTGTTCAGCTGAAGACAGTTCAGTGTTGATTCAGTTCTGCTGTAAACGGTTCGTACGGGTGCTTGAAATCCTTGAAAGTGCTTGAATTTTGATGTTGTGTTTTCAAGGTTTGAAAAGTGCTTGAATTTTGGATAAAATGCCTTGCTGAGCTCCGCTTTGGTCCGAGTCGCGCGGCGCAAGCCATTGAAATATATCGGTTTCATTTCATAGCGCAGCGCGGTCCGCGTCCTATCTGAAAGGACCATTAGTGACTGAGAGTACTTGGTGTGATAATGTAATGCAAGTATTGCATGTCCGTTATGTTCATTTGTGGAATATGCAGTGAACATTGCCAAAATTACAGAACTGTAATGTGCAAATTAACCTGCAAACGTTAGCCCAGTGCATAACAACAGTCGTTGATTGCTGGCCCTATGCAATATTTACACTGCTCTATTCCAGTAAACGTATTAGCTAACGTTATGTCTTGGCCCAAGACATCTTGGCAATGAAATACATTTATCAGGCAGGTGCCTGTGCACTCAGATATTGTTCAAACCTTGTCTATATCAATAATGTGTCCCAAAACGGGAAGGCCTGTCAAATATTTCTGAATATTTCTAAGTCTTCATATTTTAAATTAATTCAGTTTTACAGCCTATAAATCACATTATCTGGTCAGCAATATTTGGACATTAATAAAATGAAAAGTATATTATTCATATACTTAGTGATACATTTTGAAGAATAAAACTTGTGATTGGCTTAATTATTAGGGCTGCACAATATGTCGAAATATTGCAAATGTATATATTACAATATGCATAATTGCATATCGCAACGGCTTGCAATAACTGGGGTCATGAACAAAAGACAAAGAAAATCACTCACTGCTTTTGGCTGAATAGGCTAACTTTTGTAGCTTTAATAAGAATCAGTATATTTTATTCATGCAGTGAAAACTAAGCAGTGTTTATTTTTACATTTGATTAATTAGTTTCTGTTGTTAAATAAACCTAATGTAGGATTACCTGAACCCCTAAACCCCAGTGATGTTAAAATAACACTTCTTATGCTACAGAACACTGATGTTCACTGTCTTGAAGTTGTAGGGATATTTTCTTATCACAAAAAGAATGTGAAACGCGTATGTGTAGGTTATATCATTTTAAAGATAATTTAAGTTAATTTGACACACTTTAAGCATTATCGTATCGCATATTGAATATCGCATTATTTAATGAGTTATCGCATATCTCATTTTTCTTCTATATCGTGCAGCCCTCTGCTATTATGAAACATTTGGCTGTTTATCTCTTTTGATGTGATTAAAAACATTAAATAAGAATTTTAACTATGAATTGGTATGTAATTTACGGTAGTGTAAGGTGCTGGAAAAAGCTTTAAAATGGACCTGGAAAGTGCTTGAAAAGTGCTTGAATTTGACCTTGGAAAAAGTGTACGAACCCTGTGTAAAGATCATCAATTATTAAATTAGTTCATTTCATCTATAAAGCAGTTCTGCAAAATATGATGCCAGCTCAGTTCAGTTCTTATATAGCAGCCCAAGTACAGTCAAATCCCGAACAAGGCCAGGAAGACTGTTCCAGAGTTTGGGTGCTAAATAAAAGGATCTACCGCTTGCAGTTGATGTTGATATCTGATAGTCTACGTATTACGAATGTTTTCGATAATCAGCAATGGATCTTAAAATCGTTTGCATTAGACAAATGGAAATGTGCTGTGAGCAGTATATCTATATTAGGAAACTTTCCAGTTCTCTTTAAAATACCCATGAGCACATGGACAGGACATCGCAGCAGTAAGAGCAGTGCAGTCTTCAACCATTTGCCCTGTGACATAAGTGTCTCGGACAGGCAGCCAAGTGGGCCAACAATATTTTTGCATGACCCACGTGCACAGACTAAATATACAAATGTACACTCCCACACTCATCTGCGATCTTCAGTAGATTAATAGTTCAGCTCAGACATTTTTGCCTGAGCTGTTATGCTGCGTTTACGCCATGTCGTAATTATGAGATGACAACACGTGACATTTTACTCGGAGCTGTTCACGTCTTTGGACTATGAATTATGTGTTTTTATGGCTGCACTGTCAACGGTAAAATCAATCTGCAGCTCTCAGAAAATTCGGAGTTTACAATTACGAGTTCAACGAGGATGTGATCTCGTAATTACGGTCATTCCGACATGACACAAACACGCCTTTAAGTTTGACTCAAAACAGCTATACGTTGTAAATAAATAATACAATTCTACGTTTGAAGCCGTCATAAAATAGTACTTGGCAGAATTCTGTATTAATGATACAAGTTGTGATGTTGCTTGAATTACTGTGTTGATATCAGGCATAGTGTATGACATGCCATAAATTGCAAAATCGTCTAAATTGCTCCTATCATAAACAGAGCTGATTACAACAGATGTGCATCTGCTTCTGTCAGATTTTTTTTTTAAATCACACTAGATATTTACAGTATAAACATTATCTCTTCCTGTGTTGTAGAACTGTTTATATATAGTCACCAAGCCCTATTATGGATGCTTGCTGTATTATTTTTGTGTCTTGACAATTTTCTGTTTTCTCTGCTCTATTTCAGGCTGACTTTGTTGGCATTATATGCCGCCGCCTGTCGCCTAAAAAGATCATCGAGAAATGGGTTGACTTTGCTCGGTGAGTGTGTCGTCCGTTCTTCTGTTTGCCATCCGCTTTTCATCCTGCCGTCTGTTTACATATGTGAGTGCTTAAGACTCGAGGACTATTTTAAGAGGTTATTGAAAAGCTTTTTGTTCTGTTATCAGTGCAGTCAGCTCCATTTACTGCAGCGTGTGTGTGTGTGTGTGTGTGTGTGTGTGTGTGTGTGTGTGTGTGTGTGTGTGTGTGTGTGTGTGTGTGTGTGTGTGTGTGTGTGTGTGTGTGTGTGTGTGTGTGTGTGTCCAAGAATTTTGTGATTTACCAAGATGAGTGTTAAAGGTCACTGTCAAGCTACTGTCTAACATTTGCTGTGTGGGAGCAAAACGCATATTTACTTATTCGACATGAGTTTAATTTGTCAACAGTCCAGGAATGATTTGCAGTGCATGTAAACACTTTACTCCGGTTATACATTTATAGAGGCATGATTTCAAGCTATTATTCCAAAGTAGAAAATTAGAGTAAAACGATTTACAAGATTTTTTTTTTTATATATATATATATATATATATATATATATATATATATATATATATATATATATATATATATATATAGAACACTTAGTTTTAATAAATGATAAGTTTTTCTGGTGCATGTAGATACAGTATGATATTGTAAAACTGGGCCAGCAGAAATAATCCTTATTGTTGACATTCAAAATTTTCATAATAAAACTGAAAAAGTTTTCATAATGTTGCTGCCCATGTCCTGAGGATGGCTGTATGAAACAACTCAAACACTGATATCTTATGTGTTGTAAATTGTTGGGGTCATGTCCCACCCGCCCCGTGTGCCTGTCTCGCATATTTTCCTCCTATAAATCTCGGTTGAGAAGAATCAGGTCACAATGCAGGCTGTGTACAGTATGAGGTCCCAGGTTTCATGCTCGCGCCCTTGAGGAATGTGCAGTTGCTAAAGCTTCATGCGCCTGCGCCGTCACCCTTATTTTACTTCACTGCGGCTTCCCAACCAAATGCTTCGTCCCAATTCACATACTATCTCTCCTAAATAGTATTTAATGGAACCGTATGTAAGATTGTGGCCAAAACTGGTACTGCAATCACTTTCAAATTACTGTAGAGCGGTGTATCCCCCTCCCCCCTCGAGGTTGCCAGATAGGCTGCAGGATCCAGCAGGAACGTAGGCTGACACGTTTGTAGCTGCAGCTGTGGTAACTAGAGCAGAGCTGGCAACCCGGATGCTGAAACACAACTGACTTCGTGATTGGTAGATAGGTGGAGGGTGGCGCATCAGGCCAAAAACACAACATGACAACATCAACATCAGTTGAGGGCTGCAACTTCACTTTTAAATGACAATATCCTGGCCGGACTACTGTTGTCAGTGATATAAGTATTTGAAATGAACATGATTTCTTATGTCTAGTGACATATCAGGGCCATTTTATGATTAATTGAAATATATTTCTTACATACTGCTCCTTTAAGATTAGAATTAGTGTGTCCCAAATCATAGTATGTTGAAATAAGTATTACAAATATACCAGAATGGTCGTATATTTCTGGTTAGAATTGCAGATCTGTGCACACTCTAACGGCTAATATTTCCCACAACCCATTGCGCATTAGACGAGGATTCGACATATGTACTTTCGACATAGTCTGGTCCTGTTTGCAGCATATTCTGGCCAGTAATAATGTATTCAGTCTCCCTTTTCGGGGAGGATTGAACTGAAATAATGATCTACTTTCATTATCAATTAGATGTTGCAGTCGTAACAAAAGCACTCTCCTGGTCTCATAAGAGTGAAGGTCAGACTGCTCTGCTCCTGCTCGTCTCATGATTTACAGATGCTGCGTCAGCAAAACTGTCCTGTTCCTCTTCACACTGGGATGATCAAAGCGTTCCCTCAAAGACCAGAATTTGCTGGCTATAAATGAGACGCTCTCATTAATTAGTGTCAATATTATTTCTGAAATGGCTTTAAATGAAATGGCAGGCAATAATTTCAGTATATCCACAGCAGCACTTGCAGAACCTGTTGAGGCAGAACCAGTAGCCTGTGCTTAGTTTTCTCTGTATGCTATTTTGTTTGATTTATTTACAATATCATATTGTACAATATACAATATGATCACAATATCATATACGAATTCACAACTGAAATCATTTTTTAATGAATTTTAAAAACATTTTGATCGAAAAGCTTAGTTTTTTGGGGGGGAAATAATTTCTTCTAATTCTAATTGACATTTTATTTGTTGTTTGATTGAATGATAGTACAGAATTAATAAGTGTTAGATTGAGTCTCCAGGTCAGAAATAGTAGATCCAACGCCGAATCCTGTCAGAAGATATCCGTTTTATCTGCTGTCTAAAACCTGTCAACAGCAAGTCTTTTCTGGTGCCCTAAATCAGTGTTTGGGATCCACAAATTGTATTAAAGGGGTCCTATTATGCTTTTTTTTTTTTTTTTTTTTTTTAGTTTAATGTTACTGAAAAAGGTTTGCAAAGTCACTCCAAAGGGAGTTATTCTCTATATCAATTTGCACTGTTTCTGAACTCTCTAAAACGCCTCCATTGTAGTCTTGGTTGACCAATCACAACACACTGGTTCAGCCCACCAATCAGAGCACAATGTGTTTTTTCATAGCGACAGGAACTAAAAGCGTTACTGACAGACTGGAAAGAGAGGTGCTGCAATAGTGTAAAATATGTGAAATAATGTAGTGTTTTTGATTTTATTTTGAACATTCAGGCAAAGTCAAGGCTTCGAAAATAGGGCATAATTGGTCCCCAGTTTTCTATCAGCCTAAGAGGTTGACTGAGAAAGATGATCTGTCCAAACTTGACTAGTAGTGTGAATGTCTCAATGCCTGTGTTCCCTGCAGACGGCTCTGTGAGCATCAGTATGGGAATTCTCCACGTGTTCGCATCAACGGCCATGTGGCGGCCCGCTTTCCCTTCATTCCACTGCCTCTGGACTACATCCTGCCTGAGCTGCTGAAGAACGCCATGAGGTAACGTTCCTGTCACATACAGGTCAACGACGACACGACACACCTACTATGCTATCTTAAAGCTGCCGTCGGCAAGTCTGGCAGATTGAGGGGACTTAGCCAAAATTTTGAATGTTTACAACTCTCATGCCCCTCCCCCACTACCAGCGAGCACCCTCCCATCGAGTTCGCGCTCGTCAGTGCGTGTGCACCAGATTTTATGTAACGCGTCCGTCTCTTTAGCATTAATCAACACCATGGACTCGGAGGTAGGCTGCCCTGGCTAATCTACCCATAGATAGCAAGATAGCTTGTTAGTAGATTTTCGCTCCGCCATCACGCTTTGTACAATCCAACACACCTGCGAACTTCAGGCATGTGTATGTGATATTGTAATGTGCGTGGGGGAGGGGGGATCTGTGGCGTGTGCACGAACTGTGATTGACAATCAGATCTCACACAGCCCTGCGCTGACTGGACCAGAAGAACCGGGAGTGGTGGATTTTTGCAAAACAAATAACAGGCTGCAGGTGGAGGGAGAAGTAGGGCTGAACGATTAATCGCAATAAAACCGCACGCGATTTGGCAAAGGCTGCGATTTTTTTTTTATTTTTTTTTTTTTTTTTTTATGCGCAGCTTGTCAGTGGAGTGCGGCTGATTGGTAGTAAATACTGCCCCATTTGAACGCCAGAGGGCGCTCTCATGCAAACACGATAAATATGCCTCGCCACAGAAGTACAATAATGCGCATCATTCCAGGAAATCCCTATCGCTGTAGCTGAATAAACAGAAGACTGAAAAGCTTTGATTAAATATGACTTAAACTTAAATACACGACTGCCTTATTCTGTGTAAGAAGTCACATCATCTCACAGAAGGAGGAGCTCAACTGTCGTTATGAAGTGAGTTTGGAGTAAATGCATGTTATTAAATGTTGTCTGTTGTTGGACAAGAGGTTCATAAATGCTTCTCATGTTTTGGAAATATGTTTGACGCGTGTTGTTTTTTCAAATGCATGTTATAAGTGACTCAAACTCAGTGTTTTCAGAGGGAGCAGCGTTTACAGAGCCGTACATCAATGACAAGCTGCGCATAAAAAATAATCGCTAAGCGATCTCGGTTTAAGTGTGATTAATCGTTCAGCCCTAGGGAGAAGCGCAGGTTTTTTTCTAAAACCGGCTGATTTATGTTGTTCTGTCAGAGCATAGTGTCGGTTTCAGTGAATATGATAAAAAAAAATCTTGCCGACTGCAGCTTTAACTATCTAATCCTGGTGTGACAGTCAGATTTGCTGTTGATGCAGTTGTATTATTTGGACTGTAGCAAGTTGTTGTTGTCTTAACAGCCACTCATATAGACAACATTGAACCATTATTACTGTGTATAACAGTTGCTGCAGTAACTATGACCCAAATTTATGTGTGAGCAATTTTGCCTGTCCGTCAGTGCATGAAGGAGTTATTGTATTGTGACCTTGTGTGAATACAATAGCCTTCGGTGAAACGCCAGGAAAAACAAGTCATTTAAATTTCAGGGATGTTATGCAGGAAGCCTGGAATTTGAAACTTTTCCTGGTTGTTGATTTTTGGGTGTTTGCTGTTCAATCTGGCGCAGTTATGGCAAGCATGGGTCATTGAGACCCAACCGTCCGGCACACTGAAGTTATGAAATGATCATTTAAATGAAAAAAGAGAAATCTATGGCACTGAAGAAAAGTCTTTATCATACAAGGCTTATAATGTCTTCAAATATTTTAATATAGTGCCAGATATTATAGTTAGATAAAACCAGGAAACACAGTAATAAGGAATGCAAATGAAAGGATTATACATTAAAGGATTAGAAGAATGTTAAGGTTGCTTAAATGGTTTTGCATAATACATTTGTCTTTCTTTATTTCATCATGATTTATGGTGTCAAACTCATTTTGAAATGACATGACTGGTAATTATTGATATACAGTAGTGGCCAAAATTGATGTCTGAAAGGGATATTTGTTTTTATGACCCAGGAAGTTTGATTAAACCGTCAAAATATGAAGAAAATGTTATATATTTATTTAGATGATTTAAATATGAAGGAAGAACAAAACACTAAACTTGGTTTAGGGATTTATCTCAATTATTTGGCAAAAAAAAGCAAGCTAGAGGTTTCATTTTAGTGTGCAAAAACAAAACAAAAAACTCAGAGGAAACAGCATACATTAACCACAACATAATCCATTAATAGTATTTTTTTGGCTCTCTTGTTTTTGCATATGTAGTTATTTTTTTTGTATGACAGCTTGGCCAAAAATTACATCATTTGACATGTTTCATTGCGTTATCACAAAGCAAGTGAGCAAACTACACACTATGCTTACAAAATCTTTAATAATTTTACAAATCTTTAAGACATTTTTAATAATATTTGAATAAAGGGTCAATATATCAATTTTCCTAGACTGGACATCACTTTTGGCCACTACTGTGTACATATAAATCTTTAAAATTAAGGATTGTACTAGGATAATAATAATAAAAATAATAATAATTATGAAGAATGTTAAGGTTATTTGAAAGGTTTTGCATAATACATTCTTTTTTTTTTCTGCAAAAAATCCTTTTCTTACTTAGTATTTTTTTGTTTTCAGTCCAAATATCTAAAAATCCTTAAATCAAGATGCATTTACTAGGGGAGTAAAATGCCATCAGATATTATGTCTTGCTTTCCGGGGAAATAAATCAAAATTAAGTAAGTTTTTTCTTAAACAAGCAAAATTATCTGCCAATGGGATAAGAAAAATAATCTTGTTTCTGTTTAATTCTTACCCCATTGGCAGATCATTTTTGCTTTTTTTTAAGCAACAACTCTGTAATGTGGATTTATTATTTATTGGCATTTTTCTCATCTAGTAAATGCATCTTGATTTAAATTTTTGGACTGGAAACAAGACAAACTTACTAAGTAAGAAAAGCATTTTTTGCAGTGTGGTGTTAAACTCATTTTGAAGCGACTTGATTGGTAATTATTGATTTAGTCAGTTATTTTGCTAATACTATCCTTTCAGGTCTTCTAAACTTGTATTATTTGAGCTTGCTTAGACAAGAATCATTGCTCATTTTTTCACCTGCTGAATAATGAATAACTGGTGAAAGTATCCCATAGATACCATTACCACGTAACAGTGCCCTTGCAACCACCCAGGATACCCTAATAACCATATAGCAACGCACTAAAATCCAACCACAGCACCCTATCTTTGTGGCATTGAGGTCTGCATGTGCATACAACACCTTGAAAGCTGAATTTCCGGTTATGGGACCTATTCTAGTACACCACACACACACACACACACACACACACACACACACACACACACCCCCACCCTCTCTGTGGATATTTTGCAGTCTTAGCAACACCCACAGTTCACCCATCTGTTATTACTGGTGTTGCTGACACTGGCTGCCGGCCAAGTTCAGTCCAAGTTCATTATTAAGATACAGGTTTTCTATGATAATCCCAAAATTCTTCAATTAAAGCCTCTCAAAATAATACAGTCTGCTGAAACCAACTTGTATATTTTACCATATATAAATCTCCATACCTGCATGACAATCAATGCGGACCGGTCTGGAGGTCTACAGTTACCTTTTTATATCTAAAAATATATTAACAAATGAGGCAGAAAACTTAAATCCGAAACAGCCTCACGTTGTTCACAGATGTCAAAAACAACATGATGTCGTCGTTTATGGTGAAAAATAAGTCTGACTCGTTCTTCCACTTTTAAAATGAAAATCAAAATGTTTGCATTTAACTCTCTCACAAAAGATGTCTAGTATAGTGAAAACATTGCATTGGCCACAAGATTTAACCTAACATGAGACTAATGTAAAAAATAAAATAAAAAAAAGTTTATTAATCTTGTCTGTGCAAGCATGTATGCAAAGCCACTAAACTCTTGACTTTCACAGAATAGGATCAAGTGTGGAAAGGACTGTTTGAATATAATAACATGTTTCTGATCTTGTTCTCTACACTTGGATCAGACTCCTCTTCAGACAGTTATTAGAGAACAGCATGTTCCTGGCAGAAGGGCAAGTCACAGTTGGTTTACAATAGTACAGTTCCCACAACTGAGAGTGTCCAGAGACACAGACTGTGATCCTCATCACATCCCATTCCTCATTCATTTGATTTCTGTATTCACTTTATTTAAAATGGGTAGGGACCGTGGCACCTTCAAAACATCGAAAACGTTTTGCTTTGAAAATGTATTTTGTTATATTCAATTCAATCATGACAACTCTCTATATAGATTTAGCATGTTATTGAATATGGCAATGTTAAAGGGTAACTAAACCCCTGGTCAGAGCCTGACTCCACCCACTGGCAATATTTGAAAAATGCTGGAAAAGTGGGCAGACCCCAGCGGAGATACAGGGGACGAACCGAGGGCGGGGCTGAGCGGGGGGCGTGCACCTGAGACCCGCAGTGACGGATTAATTGACAGCTGCTGTCAGACTCTAAAATGGAAAGTGACTCACAGGGTCGCAAGACGACTTAAAGTACATGCATCACAGTTTTATCGAGTTGATGTCAATATCGCGCGCTCTCTGTAGGCATATTCATTTTTGCCGCTATGTGAACAGGACTAGGGTCGGGTACCGAAACCCGGCGCCAGTGTGTAACCGGTATGTAACTGGACCGAATCAAAATGCAGATTTTGGTGCCTCATTTTTCTGTGCCACTTAAATGCCTGAGCTGTCAATTAAAAGATATTTAACGACGTAACACCATCATCACCGCACGTAATCGCTAGTTAACCCTTTGACAGGTACGATCGTTCTCACCGGTGTGATTAGAACGTTCAGATTGCGTGATCATCAAACTGGCTCAGCGTTGGCTGGCTCTGAGCCAGAGACATATGCGCTCAGCGCTGTCATATATCACAACTATTCAGTGTTTTCAACCACATAAGGTTTATTTTAGGACATTTAAATACACATAAGTACTAGCAAAACAATACATTTATAGTTTGTAAAATACAAACTGATGTCTATGGAAGCGGCAACAACAATCCTTTCAATTATAAATTGATGACGTGTTTAGGTACACACATTGTGTAGGTTACTAAAATTTACTCTCTTCCTCTCATACTGCACCGGCCACTTTCACGTATTTCGTGAGAAGCGGATGAATTGACGTGTTGTAAATCTGACAGATTCAATTCTCACAGCTGTAAACATGACGTCATTCTTCTTCCTCGATGGGTTTCGCTTCAAGGCATTTAAGGTGATGCGTTCTTAAATAACTGTCACCTTGTGCACGACATGCAATAAGTCAGGAGAGGTGAGGTATTTTGCCAGAGAAGGCAGGTGTGGTCATATTTCTGCAAACTACTGTAGAAGTTTGGTACCATTCCAGGCATTATTAGTGGGGTAATTTACGAGATACAACCTTGGATCCATTAGCGCCTGCACTAAGCCATTCGGCTGATATCTCTAAATAAGCTCTAACTTTAATAATGTTCGACCAAGGGGAAAAAAGCTTGAGGTCGAGGTCATGGTGCAAAGGACCCTAGGTTGATTTTACCCCGAACCATCCCTTTAAATGAGCTTACTCATGAAAGGTTTCTTTTTGATCTTCAGGGCCACCATGGAGAGTCACTTGGACACCCCTTACAATGTGCCTGATGTGGGGGTCACAATTGCCAACAATGAGACAGACTTTGTCATAAGGTGAGTCTGTTAACCGATTCTAATGCCATTGAACCACGTCACACAATCTGTATACATTATAATGTATAATAAGTTGGGAATAACGAAAAAACATGTTCCAAACTGACCATTCACACTAAAACATACAGATTTATCAAATAAAAAAAGGCTTTTAAAGGAGTTTTTGTGCTGTTTGGAGTTCAAAAGGAAAGAGATCTGAGTCAGGTGTGCCAAAACTATCTTGATGGTTGGCTATCTGAACAAAGCCTAATGCATGAACACTTAGGATTTTAGGTGTGGTTGTAGTGTTGCACGGTGTACCGATACTTCAAAAGTATCGCGATACTCGGAAATTAAAAACGTCACGATACCTACATTTATCAGTATCGATACTTAAAAAAAAAAAAAAAAAAGCGCCTCCCTATGGACATCTGTGTTTTTTTCCTGACGCACGCAGCAAAGAACCTGCCGCTGTCAGTGTCATGTGACAAAACACTACAGCGAGATGGCTGCATGTGCGAGCACAAGTGGTCCACGACTCGTAGAAAAAGATGACGCGAGGAGTGACATATGGAAGTACGTTGCCTACCTTGCTCTGTTGCACGGTGCACCGATACTTCAAAAGTAAATCGGAAATTAAAAACGTCACGATTCCTTAATTTATTAGTATCGATACTTCTAAGAATGACCGCGTTCCAGATTTGTAAGGCCGGCGACACACTGGCTGCGTGTCATGTCCGTTTTTATTTCGGCTCCCATGTTAACTGCCTGCGTGACACACGCGTCTGGGCGCAGCTCGAGACGCGCGGAAAACGTGTGCATGCTAGAAATGGAACCGACACCTATTTTTCACGCGACACGCAAGCGTGTTGGAAGCGTTTCCAGGCAAAATAGAATAGGAAAAGATGTTTCTATGTCATTTTGACACGAATACATATTAATAAATGACATTTTGATGTTTGAAAGTTTTGACATAAATACAATATAAATGTAATTTAAAAAAATATTATCGATTTTCAAATATTGCACCTCTCAATACAGAACGAATTATTCTGTAGCCTATTTTGCCGTCAACACTGCCGACGTTGTCTTTGCTGCTATATATTTATGTTTAACATGAAATATAGGCCTTCCACAACTCTCTCCCCACATGCCAAATATATCACCAATGAGGCTTATCATATGTTACCAATATTAAACATTGTTTAATATAATCACTGTTCATATTTTTATTCAAAGTTCAGAATCAAGATAAAGCTCTTATGTTTCTTATGATAAATGAGATAATGCTGCTAAATTTATAAAAAAATTTACCTTGAATGTCATTGCTCTAATTTATTTTTTATATTTTGATATTTCATATTTTGTTCAAATGTTTAATATATCTGCTGTTCATATGTTCATTTATTAGTGTGTTATATGATTAGAATGTTGTCCCGGTTTTAAAATAAAGCACAGCAATGATATTTGAGAGTGTTTCTCCCTTTTCAGGAAAAGTATCGAAAAAGTATCGAAATCGCAATACTTGACTTGGTATCGGTATCGAAACAATAATTTTGGTATCGTGACAACACTATGTGGTTGTTCTGCTTTGAACTCAGAAGAATGGAATTAACGCTTTTTCCTGGAAATGCTGGATAATTTGTTGAGACGGTAGCATCCATAGTGAAGCATTTAGTTGTCAAATATTTGCACAGAGACCTCATCATGTGGAGTGCTACCTTTATAACCATGTGCATTATCTTGCTGTGCACACTCAGCAGTGCGCTTAAAACCTCTGTCGACACTGAGCAAATTTACCCATGGACAATGTTTATTTTACCATAAACTCTTTGTCTTATTGAAAGCATGAACCTCAATGCTTCGCACTGACTGTGTTTCAGTGGCATTTAATAGACGTCTGAAATGAGGAAGCAAAGTCCCCTGTTTTTGGTCCAATCCATTTGCCATTTGATGTGTACACAGTTTAAAAAAATTAAAGGCTTATGAAACATGATCATTTACCTTATGCCGGGTTCAGACTACATGATGTCAGCTCGATTTTGGCAAGGAAAGAACAAGACCCTTATCTGACAAAATTATTTGACAAAAAATGACAACATAATCCCTTATTATTATTTTGTTGGTTCTCTGTTTTTGCATGTGTTCATAATTTATTTGTTTGAAAGCCTTGCCAAAAATTGTGTGTGCACAATTGACCGTTCGCAAAGACCCGCCCCCCTTAGTTACTGTCGCTATGTCCGACAAGCTACGCCGTTCTCACGCCACACCATGTTCTCACGCAGTGAAAAATACATCGCGGAGCAGAGAGGAGACTGACAACACGCTGACAGACAGGACAGATCAGGTTACTTTTCGGTTACGTTTGATATTAAACATATTAAACAAAGTCCCACCTTTCAAATTTGGTCATTTTTTTAAAAAGAAATTTAAACAATAAATACAGTTTTGTGTCTCTTTAATGTGTCGTGACAGATCGCTGTAGAGCATCAGTTAAAGCTGCTCGTGAACCGATCATCTCTTCCTTCTAGTTAATTTATAGCCTCAAATAAACATGAACAAACATAAGAAGGAATGTTGTTTTAACCACAGAAAGGCGTCAGTACACTCCGTTTTTCAAGTTCAAATCCTCCCATGTTAATCTACTAACTCTCCTGACTGCTTTGTCGGACAAAATGGCGGATGGCGGAGTATGATTGGTCAGATCACCTGTCAATCAAGCTCCCTGCGAAGGGTCAATTGGGCATGTTTCATTGCGTTATCACAAATAAAATACTTGACTCTAAGCACAACTACGCAATATGCTTACAAATCTTCAACAAATTGTTAATATTTGAATAAAGGGTGTCAGTTTTCCTAGCCTGGGTATCTACTGTATACACACATCCCAAACTTCTGAATGGTAGTATATATGTAATAATCTTTGTAACTTTGCTTCAAAAATATGAAAAATATAGTTGGAGCTGATAGCCTTGTGGGCATTGCTCTGACATGAATCGGTCGAGCTGAGAATGAGTCACGACTCAATGACCAATCCTGATTCTCTCTCTCTCTCTCTCTCTCTCTCTCTCTCTCTCTCTCTCTCTCTCTCTCTCTCTCTCTCTCTCTCTCTCTCTCTCTCTCTCTCTCTCTCTCTCTCTCTCTCTCTCTCTCTCTCTCTCTCTCTCTGAAACCGCTCGCTCAGATAATTTCAAGCTCATTTTGATTCAGAAAGCTGTGATGTTCGAGTTGTTAACTCTATTAGTCCATTCACCTCCACTAGTTTGACTCCTGATGGCTGGTTTTCGTTATAAAACATTTTTTTTATACAAAATGTTTGAGGAACCATTTTTGCAAATGATGTATATATGCATTACGCAAGCAAATGAAACTTGAAACTAAGCAAAGTGATGTTGAACTGATTTTGCAGGATCTCCGACCGTGGTGGTGGCATTCCTCACAGCATTCTGGATAAGGTGATGGATTACCACTTCAGCACAGCTGAACAGAGCACACAGGATCCTCGCATGAGCAACCTTTTCGACAGCATGACCAACAGCGGCCCCCAGTCCGGACCCATGCATGGGTAAGAGCAGATGGATCTAAATCTGTACCAAAACAAGCTGCTTTAAAATGTTGGTGCTTTGGTTGATTTTTACGTAAATGATTGATGTGCTGTTTGGGAACATGTTTCTCTTTTGCAAATGCAAAATGCTTTTCACCTCTTCGCATGTAAATATTTACATCTTGTCCACATGCGGCGGCTGACTTTGCAAGATTCTTTGCATTCTTGCAAGACCAGAGTAATAGCTGAAGTGGCCTGCACATGATCCAGATTCAGCCTGTTCTTTCTGGATCTGCAAGTCTTTGGAGTATAGTGTCACACTGCCCTCTGAAGAACAGATGCCAGCTGTTAGGTGTGGGCGATATGACCAAAATCTTATAACATGATATGAGATTTTATTTCTCGATACTATATGTCACAATATAGTAGGTGTGCGGGAAAAAATTGATTCATATATTAATCGCGATTCAATCTTCTACTGATTTGCATCGATTCACCAATTTCAAACATCGATTTTCTGAAGTGTCACACTTAGTTAACTTCGTGGTACTAGTTAAAGGGTTAGTTCACCCAAAAATGAAAATTCTGTCAGTATTTACTCACCCTCATGTTGTTTCAACCCCGTAAGCTTTCGTTCATCTTCGGAACACAATTTAAGATATTTTTGATGAAATCTGAGAGCTGTCTCACTCCTTCAAAGGCTTCTAAGTAATTTCATTCTGCCGGCCCAGAAAAGTTAATAAAGACGTCATTAAAATAGTCCAAGTGACTACAGTGGCTCAACCTTAAGTTCATCAAGCGACGAGAATACTTTTTGTACTTTTAAAAAAAAATACTTTTCGCCTCACATGCATGCAGTCTCGAATTCAGTTCTCTTTCACAGCTACACACACAATTATGTCAAAATGCACATCGTGTGGACTGTGGAGTTTTCAATGTAAACAGAGTCTGTTATGTCCTACATGAAAACAAATGGGAGACAATTGGATGTGTAACTGTATCCGTGCATTCATTCTTAAAGGCACAGCAGCCTCATAAATGTTTCATTAATGTTAATAAAATAAGAAAAACACTCACTGGTTTTGACTGAATCACTTTTTTATCTTTAATATGAATCCGTTTATATTTAATACAGTGAAGACTATACAGTGTTTGTGAATAAGATGACGTCATGCGCATGTGTATTGTGTTCAGTCTATAGGGACGTAGTGTTTCTTTACGGTGACATCGCCAACTACTGGCCTAGCAGCAGAATACATTGTTTTTAGTCGTTTTCTCCCGGATCCGTGTGAACGGGATCGTTTTGACACCGTTGTCGTCTGTACGCAAAAAAAGCAAAGTTTTGACTACATCGTTGTTGTGTAAACTAGTGGTCGACCGATATTGGTTTTTTGATGGCCGATGCTGATATCTTATAGGATGGCCGATATAAAGCCGATATTTTTATTATATACTTTATATTTATTTTATATTTTATACATTTTAAATAAATTAGAAAACAAATCTTTAAAATAAACATGCTTATACTTTATGGCAACTTCTTGAATCTGCAATCCTATTACAGTTTTTTTCACAAATAAAGTAATTGTTTAAA
>NC_139967.1:42753245-42895745 GCF_963993115.1 Abramis brama
CAGGAAAAGAAGTTGTGTGTGGTGAGAAACACATCTGTGGCCTGGCGTTCATTGTATATAGCTCAGGTTTGCAAAATAACCTCTGGTAGACGCTTATGTTAAGACCGAGACTGTTCACTAACACATATTTTTGCCCCAAGCGGATGCGTTTGACGTGGCGCTCATTTAAATAACCAGCACGACGCAGCTACTTTCATCTTTAAAAATAACCACATGCTTTTAGAGAATATCGAGGTATGTGGAAGGCATATTAAATGTTTTGTGGCTCCACTGTATGATCTGATATGTGCAACAGATCCTTAAAAAATGTTATGGAAATAGACTATAATTGCAAATGTCCAAAAAGCTTTTTTAAATGTGTCTGCTTCCTGCATATCTTAAAGGGATAGCTCACCCCAAAATGAAAATTTTGTCATTTACTCACCCTCATGTTGTTCAAAACCTGTATGAGTTACTTCTGTTGAACACAAAAGAAGATATTTTGTAGTATGTTGGTAACCAGACAGTTGATGGCACCCATTGACTTCCATAGTATTACTTCCTACTATGGAAGTCAATGGGTGCCATCAACTGTCTGGTTACCAACATACTACAAAATATCTTCTTTTGTGTTCAACAGAAGTAACTCATACAGGTTTTGAACAACATGAGAGTTAGTAAGTAATGACAACATTTACATTTTTGGGTGAACTATCCCATTGTTATTCTCTGATGGTGCTTTTATACTTGGTTTTATATTTTTAATGATACTTGTATATTGATACAAATCATTCAGCGTTATCACTAGGTGGCTTAGTAGTGATTCGGCCTCATTTGTAATTCAAAGTCATCAGAAGCTAATAAGTAACCAACAACCACAGTAGATCAAGCACAAACCTCTATGTTCAGATGGTTAACCATTTTTAAAATAACAAACAGAACTTGTTGTGTTGCCTTAATATTGTTTCCGCTCCATTAGCTACAGCCCTAGACTTGTATGGAGTGAATCAGGAAGGATATCTAATATTTTACCAGGCTGTAGTAGAAAACGGTGCGATATAGATTAACTGGAACAGCTTGCAGTGCAATAAGTGTGAGTTGGTCTTGGTCTGGTGCGGATGCCAGTGAGGATTATGGGGAAAAGTTAGTTCTGGAGTTAGCCTGTCGTGTGCGCTGTCAGGGAATGAAAAAGATATCAGATCTACATACAAAGTAGGAGTTGGTGGCCTCTGGTTGTACAGTTTACAGATAAAACCATTTTAAGAAATCTTTTATGCATGTTTTTTAGATTAGGTATTAAGTCTGAAGGTATTATTTTGATTGGCTTACAATGTAATTTTACTGTTGCATATTTAACTTGTTTATATAATGATTTGAAGAGTACTGTGAATACTACAGCACCATATTTAAATTTCAGAGTTCAAGACAAATACAGTCCAGTTTTTCCTTCAGTTTTGGTTTTTATATTATTTATTTTTACTTTACATTTACTAATTCTTATTGTTTTATTCTGTAACGTATTCCTTTTTATTTTTTACTAGAGACGTGCAATGAAAACCAGTCCTAAAGAAGGGCAAGGTCATTCAGGTATGTTTCAGATTTATAAAATCATTTTTGCCATCCGATCATTATATCACACGGATATATGAATTATTACCATATTTATATCCCATGGTATTTATAAGGTTCTATTTATCAAACTATCATGATGCATATCCTGAAAAATTAACAAAAATCATGACATTTCTATTGTATCATGTCCGGAAACATACATCTGGTACCTTTTTGTTACTTATTGAGTGTTGGTTTAAATCTTGTAGTCTATTGTTTTTTGTTTTCAATAGACTTTCTTTCTTGTATCTTTTTTTTTTACAATGCAGAAGTAAGCTATTTTCTGTGAATGTGTGAGACTTACAATTCATACGCCGGTATAAGTAAATAACTAGAAGAAAAAACAAATTGCGGTTAACGGTAAAAATGTTTGCACGACAAACCAGTGTTTTTATGTTTATGCAAATACGTTTTATGATGCCAGTTTGTATTATCAAGCAGAATAACAGACTGAAATAACCGGAAGCCTCACACATTCACGTTACAAATGGCCACACATGCTCTTACATTAATAATGTGTATACTGACATTGTGATTAAACGATTATTCCCAGCTAATATGAGCAGTGAGCTCAACGTGCCAATGGGCTCCCCGGCTCCCGGCTCAGACCGGCTGCAGGACGGTGGTGGGATGGACTACAGGGACTGGGTGCGCCGCAGTTATCTGGAGCTGGTCACCTCTAACCATCACTCGGTCCAGGCTCTCTCGTGGAGAAAACTCTACCTCAGCAGGGCCAAGCTCAAGGCCTCCAGCCGAACCTCAGCCCTGCTGTCTGGCTTTGCCATGGTCAGTATATTATATATTATATATATTGTGATCCTTCAAATGTGTGTGTGGCTCTTGGTACACAATGGCTGCATTCGAAAGCTTAGGCTTAGCTCAGACTTGTTACATCACTGCTCGATCAGAAAAAAGGTTGATTTGGGACAGACTTCTGAGGCAGCGTAAAAGTTTAATGATCTACAGCAAAATAGGGTGAGCTTTGGTGATAACTAAGCGAATATTTAATTACCACGATAGTAAGTTCTCGCTATAGAAATAACATCAAAAGTGGGAAAAGTTGGTTCCTCGGAAGGTAGGGCTGGACCCGAATATTCGTTCGGTGGG
The DNA here is from genome assembly GCF_963993115.1 of Abramis brama. NCBI lineage: Eukaryota > Metazoa > Chordata > Actinopteri > Cypriniformes > Leuciscidae > Abramis > Abramis brama. The sequence goes on from NC_139967.1 coordinate 42,755,943, forward strand.
TTGGTATTCGATTTGAAAATTTGACATTCGAATATTCATTGTTGTTTTTTTGCACACCTGGCATCCCCCTCGAAACGGTTCTCATTCGCGCTTGAATATGTTCAACACTATAAAATCTGAAGAAATGCAATACTTTTTTTTTTTTTTTTTTTACAATTATCTTATATAGCCTAGCCATTTTTAATAGGATGGACAGTTGAAGGAACCCAACCTCGTTATACTTAATAAATATATTTGCTTCTTCTTGGCCTACTAAAGTGTTCCAGCAACGGGAGTATTCTCTGGCTAGAGCGCAGAACAGCGGAGTGTGTGTGGACAGAAGTGCATGAGAACAGCGGAGTGTGTGTGGACAGAAGTACATGCCTGAGCTTGTGTTTTGGGTTAAGCTGCGTTGCTTTGACATTGTGGAAAATAGAATAATAGAAACAAAATGTATTAAGCTTTTTACCCGTTATTATCAGTCTAAATTAATCTTGTTTTTCTTTATTTAAATTTCGTTTTACTTTATTTAAATTTCATTTTTCTTTATTTAAATCTACCCTTTACTGTGTCAGTAATTTGTTAGTCAGAAAAATATTAACCTGTGTGTGTGTGTGTTACGTGTGAGTGTATTTACTTTGTGTTGTTCATGGAGAAGATGTGTTTAATATCACTAGTGCAGTGTCCGTTCTCGGAGCATATAAGCCCTGCCCACGTGAGGCGCGCCGCTTCCCGCTCGCGCTGTTCTGTAGTTTATTAAAAGTTTATTCATTCTGAACGTGTCACGTCTCGCGCGTCCATATATTGCACCAAATGCGACACTGCACTCCCTTGTGAAGTCGATTGGATGAACGGTTCTTGAAATAATCAAAATGCAAACGGACATACAGACACATAGAGAATACCGCCTTTATTAGAGAGAAGAATATGTTCAGCCCCCTCTCTCCGAAGCTTCGAATATTCGATGTTCATTACTACCGAAGCTCAAAAAATGGTATTCGGACCAGCCCTAGCGGAAGGCAGCATTTTTCAGCTTACGGACGCAGCCTGTGAGACTTGTTCACTCACTGTGGATTGTAAAGCTTTTGCATGCTGTTGAATTTCTTAGAAACATTAGATGGTTTGGAGATTGTCTGAAACATTGTCCTGTGAAACTTTGAACCATGACCGGAAGTGTTTTTCACATTCATTTTCTCCATAGGGATTTCAAACATTCTTCAGTACACAGTTATGTAAGCAACTAACTTCTGAGATGAATCACATCATTATACACTTTGATTTCAAGCAAGCAAAAGTGTATGAAAAGACTAGACTGTAGCTAGTTCAATTATTATAATTCTATCTTTTTATTTTATTTAAGGACAAAACAGAATCATTATATGTGTTGTTTTTTGTGTTATTGACGTAGATATAAAACTCCAATTTGTGGTGAAAAACCACATTATGCTGATTACACTCTCAAAATACTTCAATATGTGCATATTTTGCAATAAACTTTAAATATATTGTTTTTATATACATAATCAACATTTTTAAATGAATAGTTTTATAGTTCTCCATCGTTTTTATGCGTTATGTTTCATGGGATTGTAGTTATTTTCCTCACTAAAGCCGTTAAGTTCACAGTCTTGTACCTTTTTATATTTTTGTCAGATTTTTAAATACTTTTTTGCTCCAAATCAAAGTTTGTAATGTTGTGATTCACCTCATAGTGAGTTGACTTGGTTCATGGATTTAAACGCTTTAACAGATTTTTTTGAAATCCCTATGGGAGAAATGATTGGAAAAAAATACTTCTGGAACCAACGTCGCTGGGAAAAAGGGTGGGCACTGTTGCACTCTATTTGTGGATTTTTCATCAGGATTATGGGTAGTGTAGTTTTTTTTTGTTTTTTTTATTTAAAATTACACTGACTTGCATTAATGTTTTTGAAAGAAGTCTCTTCTGCTCACCAAGGCTGTATTTATTTGATCTAAAATATAGTAAAAACGTTGATATTGTAAAAATGTTTTCTATTTGAATATATTTTAAAATGTAATTTATTCCTTTATTGCAAAGCTGAATTTTCTGCATCATCACTCCAGTCTTCAGTGTCACATGATCCTTCAGAAATCATTCTAATATGCAATTTTATATTTTTTTATCATTAAAAAAAATCTAATGGGATTTTTACTTTTGATGTCTATATATCAAAAATCTTATATCAAAAAGCTGCTTTCAATTGAGTTCTCGTTTATGACAACCACTATAATTTCTTAATGTGGTCATGACCAGGTGGCCATGGTGGAGGTTCAGCTGGAGATGCAGTACAACTACCCACGTTTCCTGCTCATTGCCTTCAGCGTATGCACCACAGTGCTGGTGGCCGTCCACCTGTTCGCCCTCCTCATCAGCACCTGCATCCTTCCTAACGTGGAAGCCGTCAGCAACATCCACAACCTCAACTCCGTCTCCGAGTCTCCCCACGAGAGGATGCACCACTACATCGAGCTGGCCTGGGGCTTTTCCACCGCTCTAGGGATCATTCTGTTCCTGGCAGAGGTGGTGCTCCTCTGCTGGATTAAGTTCTTGCCGGTGGACTCTGGGACGCAATCCGCGGCGGTCCAGGCGGTCCTTAAGCAGCAGAACTGTAGCTCTCCTGAGGGTCAGCCCGGCCACAGTGGCTGGCAGGCGGCCTTGGCCTCCACCATCATCATGGTGCCGGTTGGATTGATCTTTGTGGTGTTCACCATTCACTTCTACCGGACGCTAGTGCGACACAAAACAGAGCGGCACCATCAGGAGATCGAGGAACTGCACAAAATCAAGGTGCAGCTGGACGGCCATGAGCGAGGCTTGCAATCGGTGTGAGACCTGGCGATGCTTTTCGCTCCATTGCTAGACTCTTTAAGCTTTCAAGCACATCAAAACTCCTCGAGTCTTTCGGGCTTATTTTATCCTTAGAGGAAATGCCTTTTTGCCTGGTGAAAGGATTACTCGTGTAGAAACTGGGGAAGATTTACAGAAAAAAAAAGACGCACGTTTACAAGATTTCAAACAGAAGGGCTATTTATTTATATTTCTTTAGGCTTAAGGTCACTTTAAGTGCTATTTTCTGTTTCTATGCCTCTAAATACACTAAATGAATATCGCGGAGTGGCTTTCTTTAATATCAGTTGCCTACTTCTCTTCATTTTGCCATGCCATCCTGGATCGATAGAGTGCCACAGATAGTGAGAACAAATGATTTGGTCTTGGATCCATTTTTGATCAGAGCTGCCAGAGTCACTGCCAGAGTATCTTTGACTAAAATATCCAGAGTTTTCGGTGTACGTGCTTGTTTGAGCTTCAGTTTAAAGTGATTGTCCAGCCAAAAAATGAACATTCTGTCATTATTTACTCACCCTCAGGTCGTTCCAAACCAGTTTGACTTCCTTTCTTTCTTCAGAACACAAAAGAAGATATTTTGAAGAGTGTTTCAATGTTTTTGTACGTACAGTAAAAGTCAATGGGGTCCAAAACAACATTGGATCACTGTATGGACCAAAAAACCTTGCAAAGACACTGTTTTAGCAGAGGAAAGAAAGTCACACAGGTTTGGAAATGACATGAGGGTGAGTAAATGATGACTGAATGTTCATGCCTTTAAAAGTGATGCACCACATAGTTTTATCTGTTTAATAGTGGATGTGTAATACTGTAATTTTCCAGCCTGCAAAATTGTCATGGCAAAAAATGATTAGTTTTAAAGCTGTTACAGAAGTATCGCTCATACTAGACTTATATGTAGTGCAGTATTTTTAGCTTGGGTGTGAAATCTAGACGCTTTAGCCATGCACAGTACGCGCTTGTATTTCACTGAAGCTTTTGCATGTGTAATGTAATGCACTGTCACTCGTCAAGCACAAAGATGGAGTTATTATCCATATTTCACACGAGTCCAACTGAATGTTATTCCTGTGGGCTACTAGAAGTTAACGCTGTCGATGACTAGAATCACACTCAAAGATGATTTGCTCCAAGAAATTACTTTGGATGGGGACAGTTAGTTATAAAATACTTTAGACAAAGGGGCTTGCGTCACAGGCCGAGCTGAAACCGTTTAATGTGAACCGAGATGGCGGTCCTGTCGTCAGGCTCAAAATAATGTCTGATATTCATGTAACGAGTCAATTTGAGGAAAACATTCCAGAGGGAAAAGAAGTCGGACCAATTTCTGCCTGCCTTAAATTACTAAACTGTCAAAAGTGCACTTGTAGTGTAGTCCGTGGAAATGATGTGTCTGGTTTGTTTGCAGTATGCAGACTGATTTCAACTGCTGTAGTTCTTTCAGAATGCAGAGTTATAGTTTGCTGCTTTGTTTTATGCCTGAAGAATTAATTTAATTTAATAGTGTGTTCATGAGTCGACTCTGTAATTAGGCATAGTGAAGCGCTACTCTTGTCACAGATGCTCAAACAAGGGAATTGACCAAAATTGTGTACTCTGTTTTAAGGGGCTTTAAAAAAGCACTTTGCTTTGGTGTGTGTGTGTGGAAAAATATTTTTTGTATCATTTTTGATACTTTTGTTGCATTGTGCCACACTATCAGTAGAGAAACTCAAGTGAATATCTAGTGTGAAACGTATTTTGCGTCCAGAACATGTAGCCGACTATTATCGTAAATGTTACGTTGAGCATGCCCTTTCACTTGTATGTTAATTTATGTCAAATAAACAGCCTATTTTGTTTACTTCAAAACTTTGTCATTTCTGTGTCCAATGGAAATTTGGCATGCCTCGGAGATCTATTCAAGAAAAAACCTGCTGTTTTTCCTCGTGACTTTTTTATCATTATTTTGTTATAAGGAATGACAACAGACAAAGGGTGAATGTGAAAATGTCACTAAATTCTCAATTTCATTACTAGAATAAAAAACAATAGGTGCGTCCCAATTCGTGCACTATTCTACGCTGTTTTGTAGTATTTAGTGCGCGAGTGATGTGTTCACACTGAAAATTCCTAATAGAAAAAGTGCACTTTAAATACCTGGATGACAAACTCAATTAAACGAAAAAACTAAGCCTGCGTCCGAATTGAGTAGGTACTTGTTATGAATGTAATCTAGATGTACTACATTCGCCATGCTGTCATTATCATGTGAACTACCAGCATCAGTTGCCGTTCATAAATCCTCTCCCGTAGCCTCATGGATAGTGAAGTGTCCATCGTATGCACACTTCAGAATCTCACCAGAAGAAGTAGACCATACTTTTTGCCTGCTCTTTTATGAGTACTGTGAATTCAGACATACTTCTTTTGTCACACATTGTTTTTCGCCTACTATATAGTAGGGAAGTATGTGATTTTGGATGCAGCCGATGTGAGAAATGTTGGACACTTCATGCACTCAACTGTCGCAGCTTTAGTTACGTAGCGGGGGGGCTTTCAGACTCTGATGTTGAGTGATCAAATAACCTTAAAGGGGTGGTATAATGCCCTTTTCAAAAGATGTAAAATAAGTCTCTGATGTCCCCAGAGTGTGTTTGTGATGTTTTAGCTCAGAATACCCCACAGATATTTTTATATAGCATGTTAAAATTGTTACTTTTTGAGGGTTAGCAAAAACGCACCGTTTTGTGTCTGTCCCTTTAAATGCAAATGAACTGCTGCTCCCAGCACAGGGGGCGGAGCTTCAACAGCTTGCACTCACACAGACAAGCACTGAAAATTTCAAAAACTTTTAACCTTTTATGTTCAAACCGGATTCAGACAATGATGAAGAGACTCAAGAAGAGGTGACAACATGTAGAAAGCAACAAGACATTTCTGAATGGTTAGTTGATGAATTTATGCAGCTGATGTATAGTTATCTTCTAGTCATTGATTAGCATATTCTGTCTTGATAATCTATAAATCGTGTTCCGGGGGCGGGGTTTATGTAAATTTTAGGGTTGGTGATGTCACTAACCCGGGAGGAAGCTTGTGTAGTCCCTACCAGCCGTTTGTTGTAGTCCTTAAAAAACAATTTCTTTAAAAGCAAATATCTTCCTTTGCTTTGAACTTTGAGCGTCGTAACTTTGCAGATGTTGTTTATGCTCAACCAGCAACATTACACACTAACTAAAGTTAGAAAAGTGAAATCATAATCAACCACCCCTTTAAATTCATACACTGCACGGTTGTGTACATAGTGCATTAGTGTATCATTTGGGACGAAACTAATATCTTATTAAAATTACACTATGACAGTGAGAAAAATGGAAATTATAATAATTTGGCTTGATTGGGAAATGTGCTTAATTGTCTTACAAATGTTGTCAATGCAAAATAAAAAAAGGCACAAAAATTGCATTACTTTTCTTTTTTTCGTGTAAAATATAATGCCTGTTATTTTGACTTTGTGCTGAAATATGGCCCGGGCATGTTTGTGTGAGATTCATGTAGTGCTGCATTAGACTAATCCTGGTCATTAGTGTCTGCAGTTCACTAACCGCGAGTGGATGGTCAGGTCAGGTTTCACGGCTGTGACTGGCAGGCGCACATGAACCACGGCTGCAGTCGATGAAAAGATGACACGCTGGCTGAGAGAAGCATTTCAAATGAGATTAAAGCTATAGTTATAATGCATAGAAAGAATTCTAGAAGTCTAATATAGCCAACCTTCTGCACAAACATTTAAAAGAGCATACATCAGCAACAACAACAAAAAATCATATGAATATCCAAAATAAGGATATTGTAATAATTAAGGATTGTATTATTACAAATAGCAACAGATTTAATATCTGTATTTGGAATATAATGTTTCTGCATTACAAAGTAGGCTATGTGTACTGTGCATTTTTTTTTTTTTTGTATTGTTCTACATGCACAGAACACTCAGATAACAGCCTACTATGTTTCCCACAATGCAATGTTATCAGCTTCTTGGCATGACAAATGCACTGGAAGTAATATTCACCACAGAATCTTTTTTGACTAATTTAATTGGACTGTCAAGAAATACGATTTTTTTTTATATAATAGTACAGCTGCACTGTACACTCTTTAAAAAGACTCCAAAAGTGGGTTTCGTAGCGATGCAGAACCATTTTTGGTTCCTCAAAGAACCTTTCAGGCAACAGCTCTCGGTTTTTCTCTTATAATGTATAGAACATTTTAATTATCTAAAGAACCATTTCCAGTATAATGAACCTTTTGTGCAATGGAAAGATTCTGTGAATGTTAAAATTTGAAACCAATAAAGAACCTTTTCTTACATAGCCAACCTATGGAAACTCTCCTGAGCTACAAACATTGACATTTGATTCATTTAATAAGGGCTGAAGTGTTGGAAAAACACTGCTCACATAGGTTTATTCACAATAGTTTTATTGTGGCTGTTTTTGATTAGTCACAAGCGTCGGTCTTAACCAAAGAATTTGGTGAATTAGCTGCCAATTGTTTGAGAACAACCCGACTCAACCTCTTCTGAACTCAGTGACATTAATTAGTTCTCTAAATGAATAGTGATCCCTTGGGCTTGATTGGAAATTCAAGTGAAGCTTACTTGTGCCACAGGCTAATGATGATGAAGTGAGAACAGGTGTGCAGTTAAAGGCCTTACAGACACTAGACAAACTATAAAGACTGAAAGGCAAAAACAGTTTCATTGTTGCCTAATCAGTCAATGACTTGACAAACAGGGGGTTTTGCTTAAAGATGTTGCGGTAGGAAACCAGTTTCAGACAGACTTCCACGTTCTTTAAAGCTTTAGAAAAAATTTCAAATGTGCAGTGCCAACCAGGCAAGTAGCCTATTTGATTTATGACTCATTTCTATAAAGAAACAAGCCTATGTTTACGCGTTTGCGTATAATAACGCGTTTTTTAAAAAGTTGAACTCTTAACTTGAATGCGCGAGACGCTGCAAAAGACGCAAGGCGCGCGAGCTCAAGTCCGCATTTCAAGTGTTTTTCAGGTTAGTTTCAGACGTTGGTTTGTGTTTGATGGCAATTGATTCTGATGAATTGTTGAAAAAGATCATTTAGCGAAGGTCCTGCAGCGATGATGAGTGAAAGAACATGTCTGACTTGGTATTGCTGCCCTTTGGCATCATTGACCAAGATCTGATTGAGTTTAATCTTCTCTCTGAGCTGTTCTCAAGTTTGTAGGTCGTTCTTGGGGGAAGTTTGAGCAGAGACCCAAAGGTTGGAAACAATAAAACGAGAACCTTTTTCTTGTCCTTCTGCCTTAACTGGTAGCACAAGTTCTGTAATGAGGAAAATGCAGTGTCTTTCAGGAAGTGGTAAAGCAGGGTCTAATGAGTCTGGGGATATCCCTTAGACCTGGAATGTCAATCTACCAGTTCTTTAAAAGCTCTGGTTTAATTACTCTCAGGGAATTTAAAAGCTCTGGTTTAATCACTCTTATGGAATCAGCACAGAGTGCTTGTCCCGTATGGAGGGCATTTTCTGCCAAATTTAAATAAATAAATTAAATGATTAAAATGAAAATTAAAACCAGATTAACGATTTCATTACAGAAAACAGTACGCAAAATATGTGACAAAATTGAGAATGAAATTAAATGATTTCATTTTCACAGCATTATTATTCCTGTCAAATTGAAAAATAAAATGCAATTGGTGATTTCACATTTCATTTTCACTATAGTCTCGAGGCAAGACTGCCAATATTAAAATGAAAAGCCAAACGTGAAAAAGAAAGTACAAATACAGTTTTTACAATGCTCTTTAGTAACGCTCACGCAATAATAGTGACACAATTCAAATACAAATGTAAATTTTCGTTTTCATTTTAATTCCTCTTTTATTTCACAGTTTTCATTTTCGTTTTCATTTTCAAAGACAACCTGCATGCAAATTCTATGTTAATGAGTGGGTGTGGCTTATTCTAGTAACGGCGCTAGAGGCACGCCTTCTGTAAAGCGAAGTCGACGACGTCCCGTGTGCATGAGTTGAATGTGTGAAACGAAATTGTCTTTGAAAATGAAAACGAAAATGAATACTGTGAAATAAAAGAGGAAATTTTAAAACGAAAATTTACATTTGTATTTGAATTGTGTCACTATTATTGCGTGAGCGTTACTAAAGAGCATTGTAAAAACTGTATTTGTACTTTCTTTTTCACGTTTGGCTTTTCATTTTAATATTGGCAGTCTTGCCTCGAGACTGTAGTGAAAATGAAATGTGAAATCACCAATTGCATTTTATTTTTCAATTTGACAGGGATAATGCTGTGAAAATGAAATCATTTAATTTCATTCTCAATTTTGTCACATATTTTGCGTACTGTTTTCTGTAATGAAATCGTTAATCTGGTTTTAATTTTCATTTTAATCATTTAATTTATTTATTTAAATTTGGCAGAAAATGCCCTCCATAATCCCGCACTCTTCAATGGGGTTCTAATCATTTAGGGTACGTTTACACGACACAAATGCTCTAAAAACGTTTTTCCTTTGTTTTTCATATACAGACGACGACGTTGTCAAAACGATCCCGTTCACACGGATCCGCGAAAACGATTTAAATGCTGCATTATTCTTGCCAGGCCAGTAGTTGGCGATGTCACTTTGTAAAGCATCACTATGCGTAATATGCATGCGCATGACATTCATGTTTTTATAGTTTACACGTAAAGCAATAATGGTATTGTTTAAAAAAAAAAAAACTGCACTTTGAAACACGTTTTCAAAAGTTTGCGTTTTCAGGCCCTCAAATGCTGTTGTGTAAATGAACGGTCAAAACGCATAAAAAGTTTTCCATTTTTAGTTGAACGGTGTTGCGTAAACGGCCCAAGTCTGCTTAAATCCCACCTAGATCACGTTTGTTCAACTGCTTCCACTTGAGTACAATGCCCACATCTCAAAAACCAACCAATGCATTGAACCAAATCTCCAAAATTATTTTTTTCTTTTCCTATACATCCATTGTGTGTACACCACAATACTGAAGAAAAGATCTATTACTACTTCCTTTGCACTGCGACAGTAAATAAGAGTCAGCAATGATGATCAGCAGGGATTATATCTGTACAAATTTAATATTTACACATTTCAGAAATTAGTAGACCATAACCACATCATAAAAAATTAATTTGACATTTTAGTCTTCCCTGGGATAACAATTTGCAAAACGTTCACTTTATCAAAGTGCAATAATGATGTAAAATCAGACAGATTAGCATTAAGGCATCTTGAAAACCATTAACCGTATTTGAGCAGTCTATCCATCGGGTGAGTATATTTTAATGAGGTGCTGCAGTCCTGAAGGGTAGCCGGTGAGGGGACACCTCTGGTTGGCTTTAACATACACGTATATACACTTGTAACAAAACACGTAGCCTGAAGTGGCGAGGGCAGTGTCATTGGTGCGCACTTTCCTGCAGAGCGGGCAGACTTTGATGTGTGTGAGCGACGTCTCCTGGCTGTGAAGGTGGAGAGGTGGCGGAGGGGTCGGAAGGGAGGTCAAGGACTTAACGGTGCTCTGGTTCTCGGATGAATACCACCACTCCAGGAACTGCAGGAAAAACACTCCCATCGAAAGGCTGGTTGAAAGAGATACAGCCACACCGCCAACTGCTGTAGAGGCCAGACGCTGACATTTCTCAACAAAGCTGCAAATCAAGAGACTTTTGTTATTATTAAGCATCTTTATATTTTTGTAAACCTCGAAAAAATATTGTCACAATGTGATAAGAAAAATCTTGCTGATTCTTTCATCTTCATGGAATTTTCTTCTAGGGCTAGGTAAAAAACATATTGATTTCTCAATTTTAATCCATTTTTATTTTTATGAACCAGTTTTGATTCTTAAATCCTATGAATTGATCTTTTTAGTCTATGCTGTTCTCAGTTGATGAATGAACAGAACATTGTAGCGCGCTTCCCATCCAATAAATCGCAATAAGCTTTGTTACTTTTGATATGAAACAAAGTCTCAGATTTCAAATTCTGTCCATTTTATCATGAAATAAACAACTGAACATCAGAAGGTATGTTACAACTTACTGAAATGAATCATGTCTAATGTAATCAATTTACCTAATGTTACATTTACTTCAGAAAAGCCATTCAGTGTCCAGACTCATTAGTCAGAACTCTAGAGAGGAGTATTTTGCCATATATATGCACCATAATACATATTCATTACTTTTTTTTAACTGCTCTTCAATATTCAATATACATTTGAATAAAACAGTTTTATGACAGCCACCTTTTTAAAACAAAGTGGAGTAGAAACGTAATTCTAAAGTTAGTATTATAAATTTATAATCATAAAAACGTTATTATGTGTAATTTAAGTGGTTGTATACAAAAACTCTTTCCCCGCCATTAAATACATTTTCTGGCGTTCCATGTTTTCACTGTTATACAGTAGGGGGCGCTATGATGCATCTTCTGAAAAAGTACAGAATCTCAAAAAATACAGACGAAAAAGAAATAGAAACAAGCGATAGCATATGTGTGCAGATGCATGTGTAAAATAACGCGATCCTCAACATTAAACAGCATATAAATCAAAACGTTGTTTTGTTGATGTTACTGAATGTTACTGAATGAAATGTCGACCCAGGACGTTTTGATCATTGTTCTGAATCCGATTTTTGGCTTTTTGGACCAAATTTTGCTTTCTTTTAATAAAAATTACACACATTCAAATGTTGATAAAAAGTATGCATTAAGCTAGAATAAAACGTTTTGTTTTTATTAAAGCCGAGGCTCTGTTCTTTCTTTTGATATATTGCATGTTCAGATTCTAGAAAATATTCTGGAGGCCATGAAAATTTGGTGAAAATTATAAAAAATTGCTTTAGACCAGGACCATTGCTTTAGACCTTTAATATTTTAGGAATGTAGCTACCAACTGATTCCCTGAATATTTATTTGAGAGATTTTTTTCCTTGAGAACTTCCTTTACTGTCCAAATTAATCTATATTGAATTGTGAAATTTGTGTCAATATTACCCAGCCAAAATAGAAAAATAAACTCAAAATAAACACAAATAAACTCACCTTTGGCTGGGGCTCAGTGCCGGGCCAGATGGCTTGAGATCCAGGCTGTGGATGTCATTAGCCGTGAGATACGAGAGTTTAACCCCTGCCAGCCACAGAAGCGGAGAATGTGTCCGTGTTTTGCCAAAAACATACAAAAGCTGTTGGCAAAAGACCCAGCTGTCCCAGGCCATGCACACAAAGGGGTACGCAGCTAAAAAAGCCCTGTACAACTTCTGCATGAAGGACTGCGGCAAGCGGATGGAGAAATCGTCTTCGTCTCTCTGTTGAGCCAGGACTTTGTCCAGTTTGGTGTGCAGGTAAGGAAGGAGGGCCAGGAGGAGCAAGGAGCGCCAGTGCTGTCTGCGCAGGAGCCCTAGATGGGCAGCACGTGTGCCGTCTGCTCCTACACGCTTCAGGCCATAGAAGTTCTCCGAGAATGAGGCGCTGGTGCGGGAAAGGAAATGATGCTGCAGTAACATATCCAGGATAACATAAATCTCATCAAACCTCCTCCATAGAAATCCATAGCGAGCCGGGTTGGATGTAGCAAGGATCTGTGGACAATGACAGGGATTTTACATCAGCAGAAGTCAATGCCAGCACAGTTAATAATACTGTAAAGTTCATTTTTATACTTAAAAAAAAAAAAAATTAACAATAAAAGTATGCTTGCAACACTTACTGAATAAAAAAGGACTAGCCTATGACACGGGTTTCAAACTAGGATGCACGGAAACATTTAAAGAAAAACTGTAAAAACCTTAATACATACAATGACAATAAATTTAAATAAATTGTAGATTAAAATAAATAAATGAGTAAATAAATAATAAATCTAATCGTAAAGAACTATAATGAGTTGAAACTAAATATTTTCTAAAACATATTTTAGACATATTTATAATACACATTTTTCACAGTATAAATTGGGTCTTTATACAAGAAACTATATTTCCTATAGATGTATTTTCAATTATATCATGGGGGATATCATGGGGCATCTACAAGATTGAAAACCCCTGACCTGTGACAAATTTCACAAAATAAAATGGTTATTTTGTGTTTTAAAAATTCAGTTTTGTGTAAAATGCTTCAGGCAGTCCAATCAGATAATGACCAGTTTATAATACATCTAGTTCAGTCTTCACACTGGAAATGAAAGGTCAAGTTGAACGCACTGCATTGTGGGATACAGGTTACAAGCACAGGGTTTTTTATGCTGCAAATCATGGAAAAAATAGGTCTTGATATTCAAATGGGCTGAATTAAGTCCCAGAACATTACAGTATATACTATACTAGAGGTATATATAAACATACAGTACACAGTATACATAGTATATACTGTTAGTATTCAATTTAGTACACAGCCCAAGTTCTGAAACAACTTGAGAATCTGTCGGGTGTTTGAGCGCGAGGCAAGGCTAGATGTTTAGATGCAACTTAAGAATGAGCTTATGCTTTACCCATCATAATGTCAGGTACCAATGTTTGTAAAACGGTTGCAAATGCAGTACAAGGTGTTTTAAACTCGTAAACATACCTTGACAGCATGCAGTAATGCAGGTTTGACAGCAGCCATCAAAGAGTCCTGCGCTAAGACCTCAAACACAGACGGCCTGTCAGTGTCTTCAGCGGGGGCCGCGGTGGTCAAATGCGCTCCTCGCTCCGCCATCACACTTGGACGTCAACTTTCACAGTTAAGACAACAATAATGTGTGCTCTTAAAATGTGTATTGTTAGTCCTAAGAGTCTTTTTGTAATATTACATCACACAAGACTATTTGGGACGAAAATTACTGTGCAGAAAAACAATGCACGATTCAACTGTCAATGCGTTTTCCTGTTACTGTCAGTATTCTTCTCTGTGTGTGTGTGTGTGTGTGTGTGTGCTCACTGGAGGCTTCTGAGCCAATGAAACAGGTTCATACTGCCACCTACTGTGATGGAGTGAGAGGAGGATGAGATTTAAAAAATATATATAAAAAAAATGTATTCAATGCCACAAGCAAGGGCGTAGATTTGGTTTGAACATTGGGGGGGTTGAAAATTTATTCTGCATATTTTTCATGTGATCATGGTATAAATATTGGGGGGGTTGTAATGCATAGATTTAAATATTGGGGGGGGTTATCTCCCCCCTAACCCCCCCACAAACTACGCCCCTGGCCACAAGAACAAGAAGTATTACATATTCACAATATCACATTATATTAATATTATCTGCCAGGAAATAAAAAAATAAAATAAAAAACGGTTTTACATAAAATCCAGTGCTTTCAAAGCATTGCTTTTTTGTTTTTAGTTTGTTCCAAAAGATGTACATATAATGTAAAGTAATTTATAAAATGTGGAAAAGTTGGTTAAATATATAGTATTCTATAAAACATTCTGTTCTTTTAACCACTGACTGGACTATTAAGAAAACTACTTTTCAAAATAAAAATTGAAATGGAATAACGTCAGATCATAATGTCAAACTTCAAAAACAATCAAAAACATGTCTTGGAAAGATTTTTAGCTTATAATGAAGATGTTTAATAAATATTTGTGTATTTGATGCATTTTTATTCTTAAAGATTAAAGTGCCACTGTATCGTACAGTTAATATTTCTGGGAAATATTATATATGCACAACACTTTACAATAAGGTTTCATTAGTTAACATGAACTAATAAGGAACTGCACTTCTATAGCATTTATTAATCTTTGTTAATGTTAATTTAAACATTTACTTATACATTATTAAAATCAAATTATGCATTTGTTAGCATTAGTTAATGCAATGTGAATTAACATGAACAAACAATGAACAGTTGTATTTGTATTAACTAACATTAACAAAGATTAATGAATACTGGAAATGTATTGCTCATGTTTAGTTCATGTTCATACATTGATGTTCAGAAATTAACTAATGTCAACAAATGAAACCTTATTGTGAAGTGTTACTGAAAATATGGGCTCTTTGTAAACCATAATTTATATTCATATTTATTTTGGTCCATTAATTCAAAAACAAAGCCATAGGATAAAACGTAAAGAAATACATTAAAAATAATCTGCAGTTTCTTGCAATGTTAACCAGTGCAATAATAATATTAATGTTAATATAATATAGATTAATATAATACTATATATTTTAATATGTATAATAAATTATAATAATATTTATAATATTTTCCATTACAAATATAAATGTATAATATATTACAAATGCAATAATATATAAAGGCTATATAATTTATATATTATTATTATTATAAATACACCACACAATTTGCAGGACATTGACAGGCAGATAGGACATCGTATTATATATATATATATATATATATATATATATACACACATAGTGGGGAGAACAAGTATTTGATACACTGCCGATTTTGCAGGTTTTCCCACTTACAAAGCATGTAGAGGTCTGTAATTTTTATCATAGGTACTCTTCAACTGTGAGAGACGGAATCTAAAACAAAAAGTCCAGAAAATCACATTGTATGATTTTTAGTAATTAATTTGCATTTTATTGCATGACTTAAGTATTTGATACATCAGAAAAGCAGAACTTAATATTTGGTACAGAAACGTTTGTTTGCAATTACAGAGATCATACGTTTCCTGTAGTTCTTGACCAGGTTTGCACACACTGCAGCAGGGATTTTGGCCCACTCCTCCATACAGACCTTCTCCAGATCCTTCAGGTTTCGGGGCTGTCGCTGGGCAATACGGACTTTCAGCTCCCTCCAAAGATTTTCTATTGGGTTTAGGTCTGGATACTGGCTAGGCCACTCCAGGACCTTGAGATGCTTCTTACGGAGCCACTCTTTAGTTGCCCTGGCTGTGTGTTTCGGGTCGTTGTCATGCTGGAAGACCCAGCCACGACCCATCTTCAATGCTTTTACTGAGGGAAGGAGGTTGTTGGCTAAGATCTCGCGATACATGGCCCCGGTCATCCTCTCCTTAATACAGTGCAGTCGCCCTGTCCCATGTGCAGAAAAACACCCCCAAAGCATGATGCTACCACCCCCATGCTTCACAGTAGGGATGGTGTTCTTGGGATGGTACTCATCATTCTTCTTCCTCCAAACACGTTTAGTGGAATTATGACCAAAAAGTTCTATTTTGGTCTCATCTGACCACATGACTTTCTCCCATGACTCCTCTGGATCATCCAAATGGTCATTGGCAAACTTAAGACGGGCCTTGACATGTGCTGGCTTAAGCAGGGGAACCTTCCGTGCCATGCATGATTTCAAACCATGACGTCTTAGTGTATTACCAACAGTAACCTTGGAAACGGTGGTCCCAGCTCTTTTCAGGTCATTGACCAGCTCCTCCCGTGTAGTTCTGGGCTGATTTCTCACCTTTCATAGGATCATTGAGACCCCACGAGGTGAGATCTTGCATGGTGCCCCAGACCGAGGGAGATTGACCGTCATCTTGAACTTCTTCCATTTTCTAATAATTGCGCCAACAGTTGTTGCTTTCTCACCAAGCTGCTTACCTATTGTCCTGTAGCCCATCCCAGCCTTGTGCAGGTCTACAATTTTATCCCTGATGTCCTTACACAGCTCTCTGGTCTTGGCCATTGTGGAGAAGTTGGAGTCTGTTTGATTGAGTGTGTCTTTTATACAGGTAACGAGTTCAAACAGGTGCAGTTAATACAGGTAATAAGTGGAGAACAGGAGGGCTTCTTAAAGAAAAACTAACAGGTCTGTGAGAGCCGGAATTCTTACTGGTTGGTAGGTGATCAAATACTTATGTCATGCAATAAAATGCAAATGAATTATTTAAAAATCATACAATGTGATTTTCTGGATTTTTGATTTTTTAGATTCCGTCTCTCACAGTTGAAGTGTACCTATGATAAAAATTACAGACTTCTACATGCTTTGTAAGCCTGCTAAATCGGCAGTGTATCAAATACTTGTTCTCCCCACTGTGTATATATATAATATATATATATATAAAATATATATTTAGACCACTTAACTTGGTGATTGATTACTATCAGGATGTGAAGAGACTTTCAGCCAGTATAACAACAATTTTTGCTGGAACAAATCTCCTACCCTGCCTTTAAATGATCTGTTAAATGAAGTTGGTGGGCATCTGCTGCACATTGAAGGAAATCCAATTCAAACTGCCTCCCCCCGACTCAAATTATGAAATTATTTATTTATTTAAGCAAGCAATGAAATGGACAATAAAAGTCAGATAAAAGATTCATGAGTTTAATCAATTACTTGAAGCAAAAGCTACAATTAAGTAAAAATGAATACTTCACAGTATATCTAGCATCTGAATATTCAATGTCACAAGTAGTAGAATAGCTAGATGTTTTAAGGCAAGCACAATAAAAAAAATAAATGTCAGATGTCTCTAAAAGTGTTACAGCCGTTTCTTCAGCTTCCTGAACTATACATGCAAGCACAAGAACATTTTGTAAACATTTATGAGGTGGATTAAACATAGTTGAATGATAAAATGTCATAAGAAATGAAAGAAAGATAAAGAAAGATGATACTTAAGAATAAAACTTCTTAGATATTGTTCTTTTGGAAGGAACTCCATCTTTGAAGGTATACGAAGCTCACATTGGAAACTTCTGGGCATGAAGATGAACTTTGTTCATTGTGGCAACATTACATCACATTTCTTTGCCCTCTAATTTGTTGTGGCCCGCTAGGACAGATTTCCATAAGTTTTCCAAATTTCCAAAAGTTTACTGTGTTTTTTATTTTTTTTTATTTTGGATGACTGCATAGAGAAGATCATTTACTGATGATCTGGCTTCTCTCCAGTGTGGATCCTCTCATGCGTTTTCAAGCTTCCTAACCGAGAGAATCTCTTGCCACAGCGTGTACATTTGAAAGGTTTCTTTCCATTGTGAGTTAACTGGTGCTGAGTATGTTCGGAACTTGTATAAAACATCTTCCCGCAGTCAAAACACGTATACGGCTTTACAGAGCTGTGTCTTTTCATGTGTATTCTTAAAACTTCCAGGTACCTAAAACTCTTTCCACACTCGAAACACGAATGACGTTTCTCCTTAGCGTGAATTTTCTGGTGTTTCCTCAGGACTGATTCCAAACCGAAACTTTTATCGCACTGATCACAGTGAAATGGCCCGTCAACAGAATGAGTATGCATATGTAATTTTAGAGTGCCTGAATGTGTGAAACTCTTCCCGCACTGATCACACGTGTGCGGCTTCTCTCCGGTGTGGATTTTCATGTGTGTCTTAAGGTTACTTATTTGTGCATAACTCTTCCCACACTGATCGCATGAGTGCGGCTTCTCTCCGGTGTGGATTCTCATGTGATTCTTTAGGTTTGATGTGGAAGTAAAACCCTTCCCACATTGATCACATGCGTGTGGCTTCTCTCCTGTGTGGACTAGCATGTGTATTTTTAGACTCTGTAGGAGAGTAAAACCCTTCCCACATTGGTCGCACGTGTGCGGCTTCTCTCCAGTGTGAATTAGCATGTGGATCTTAATGTCTTGTTTTAGCATGAAACTCATTCCACATTGATCACATGTGTGTGGCTTCTCTCCAGTGTGGATTCTCATGTGTCTCTGAAGGTGGTCTTTTCGTGTGTAACTCTTTTCACATTGATCACATGCGTGTGGCTTATATCCAGTGTGGATTCTCACATGTTTGTCAAGTTCTCTTTTGCGCGTGAAACCCGTCCCACATCGATCACATGTGTGCGGCTTCTCTCTGTTGTGGATTCTCATGTGTAACTTGAGGTTGTTTTTTAATGAGAAATTCTTGCCGCACTGATCGCATGCGTGCGGCTTCTCTCCGGTGTGAATCGTCATGTGTATCTTGAGTTGGTCTTTCCGTGCGAAACTCTTCCCACACAGATCACATGTGTGTGGCTTCTCTCCAGTGTGAATTTTCATGTGTCCCTGAAGGTGTACTTTTTGTGTGAAACTCTTCCCACATTCATCACATGTGTGTGGCTTCTCTCCAGTGTGGATTTCCATGTGTTGCTTAAGGTTTCTTTTGCAGGTAAACCTCTTCCCACATTGGTGACAGGCAGAAATCTTCTCTCCGGTGTGGTTCTTTATGCTAAGGGCTTTTTTTGGTTTCTGCTTCTCTCCATTATGAACTCCCATGTGCATCTTAAGGTATGTTTTACTTGTGAAACTTTTTTTACAATGAGAGCAGTTGAAAGATTTTTTGGCTTCCGTTTTTCCTTTCTTGTTCACGTCCATCAGATCAAAAAAAAAAAAAAAAAAAACATTATACAATCAAAAATCAAAATGTAAACGAATAAAAATTTAACCCAAAAGTTTAGATCTTTATTTTAAAAGGATATTTCACCCAAAACTGGAAATTCTGTCATTAATTACTCACCCTTATGTCGTTCTACTTCTAAACCTCTAACACTTTCGTTCATCTTCGGAACACAAATGATGATATTTTTAATATTATTTTTAATATTTTTATTGTCCCTCCATTGACAGTTACGCAACTACCACTTTGACGCTTCAAAAAGTTCATAAATAGATTGTAAAACTAATCCATATAAATTGAGTGGTTTAGCCAAATTTTCTGAAGAGACAAGATAGCTTTATATGATGAACAGACTGAATTTAGGCTTTTATTCACATATAAACATTGATCAAATCAAATGTAAACGATTTGTTTTTGCAATCTATTACTTGGACACATGGTCACCTCTGATAACAGATCACTCTTAATTGTAATGTAGATGTGCATTTTCTGTAAAGCTGCTTTTAAACGATGTGTACAAAGCGCTATACAAAAAATGTGAATTGAATTGAAATTGAATGAAGCTATCATGTCAGAAAATTTGAACTAAATCACTCAATTCCTTTGGATTAGTTTTACAATCTCTTTATGAACTTTTTGAAGCGTAAAGTGGTAGTTGCGTAGCTTTCAATAGAGGGACAGAAGACTCACAGATTACATTCAAATATCTTCATTTGTGTTCCAAAAGTTTTACGGGTCTGAAACGACATGAGGGTCGAGGGAGGGAGATTAATAGAAAATGTTATTTTCATTTTTGGGTGAACCATCCCTTTAAAAGTTTCTCATGTTAACAATATCAAAATCTGGATGGTTTGTTATGCAAAAACTGCTGTGCAAGATTATGAGCATTTTTAATATCATGAGCATGATTTGCATAATAATGCATTATGATTTGCATTATCAAACATTTGATGGTAGCCATTGACTTCCATTTTGGGTGCAGTCAACAGTCTGGTTACCAACATTCTTCAAAATATCTTCTTTTGTGTTCAACAGAAGAAAGAAACTCATACAGGGTTGGAACATATGGAGCCCCTAAAGGGACACGGTGAAAGAACAATTTGGGATGGGAGAATTTTTTTTTCTCTCAAATCTTTTCTCTTGCCCAAGATACTTTTGCGTTCCCTCACAAATATATGCGTGTTCCCTCGCAAAGCCTGTTGTGAGCTTGGACAAACACTTCCTGTTAAATGTCCCGCAGGCAGTGTTTCAGACAGCTCGGTATATTAACAATGGAGCTGTTCATAGTTTGAACTTGGACTCAAATATAAAGAAATACGGTCAGTGTTTAACTTCGCACTTGTCTCTCAGCCGCCTGCTCATATAGAGACCAATTTATATTATAAAGCTTGTGTTGAGGAAAACTGGGTTGTAGCTCGTTGACTACGTTATTATGATTGGAAATAGGTTTCATTTGTGTTTCAACAACGTTTAGCTCACGAGTTATTGATCCGGGAAGTTCGAATCTGTGAATATATTACCAACTCTACTAAACTCCTTAAACTAAGCACTGACCGCAGTTCTTTATATTCGAGTCAAAGTTCAAAATAAAACCCTATGAACAGCTCCATTGTTAATGTACAGAGCTGTCTGAAACACTGCCAGCGGGACATTAAACAGAAAGTATTTGTCTGAGCTCACAACAGGTTTTGCGCGACACAAAAGATTTGAAAAATATTTTTTTCTCCCATTCCAATTTTCTTCCACCACCACGTCCCTCTAGGGGCTCCGTAGGAACAAGCTGAGGGTCAGTAAATGATCACAATTTTTGGGGGGTGAACTAACCCCCCTCAGATTTACTATGCCCCTCATGCTACTGATTTTCTGACTCCAGTTAGCCGCCTGGAGCTAGCATCATCATTAATGAGGAGTCAAGAACAGACACCAACCTCTTTCTTCTTCAGTATCATGATGTTTCCTTGTACTGTGTTTTGGATCACTCATTTTCTCACTTTCCTCTCCTTCCAAGTGTGAATTAAGATCACTGTGGGGTAGTTCTGCCAAAAACAAGTAATTGAAGGGGAGGATTTTTGAATGTTCAAAGTTATTAATCAATATTTATCCTTCTAAATATTAAATGACTTAGCTTAGAGATTTAAGTAGTTATAGAATTGCATGTCTTCTTACTGGAACGTGCTCTCTCATTGTTTTTGAAAGGAGCACCCAACACACGTTAAAAAAAAAAACATCTAGCAGACCATTGTAGGGCTGAGCAAATATGGGCAGAACTCTTTACTGCTTTAGTACTTCAAAAAGCATTTTAAAGGTATACATGTGAATTAAACGTGGCACAATGGCCTTCAACATCACACAGTATGCTAATGCCTATCTAGTGCAAGGAATTTTATATGCTGATTGAGGACTGTTGGGACACTGCAGGCACAGGATGGTTCTGTCAGGAGAGACAGAGTCGTTTGCACCTCGATGACACGTCTGTACCCTTCGCTTCAAAGGACATATGCTTTCAACTACATACTGTTTATTTACTAGTGTGTTCTAATATGTAACCATGTCATGTTTGGTCTCATCTGACAGCCTATAAACTGAAATTAATGGTGGTGAACTTAATAGAGATATTAAAGTATCCTAATGTACAATCTAGGTACTATTGTTTAAACATGCATTGAGGAGAATATGTGAATGTTGTTCTCCCCCTCTTGATCTCCACACATTTGCCTCATCTTTTGGCTTCCTGTCGGTTGGGTTTGGTGTTGGTATTCCACTCATGTTTAACAATGCTTTGCTCAGGGTATAAGAAGGAAAGGTAACGGTTGATCTGGAAGAGAGGCTTAAACTCCGCCACTCCTGTGCACCGGTGCGTAACCTCATACTACAAAAAGGCTTTTACGGCCTCTTCTGCACGACAGTGCATTATTTGTTACAACTAAATTTTCTATACAGTATGTTGTTCCATTCCACTGTCTGTATAATTAAACATGTAACTTAAAGGAACACTCCACCGTTTTTTGAAATAGGGCTTATTCACCTTCTTTCATACATTTAGATAGGTGGGCAAATGCATTTTTGTCTCAGTGCATGCATTGTTTTAGTTTGACAGGGTCGGCGCTAGCTTAGCTTAGCATAATGAATGGAATCCTTTGTTGCCAGCTAGCATGTCCTGAGTAAAAGTGATATAAAAAATAAAAAAACCCCACCTAATTACTTCTTGTGGCCTGCGTATTCACAACAAGTACAAATAGCGATGCAGATTAACACTAGGCGATTTCCTAGGCAGATATTGACTTATGTATTAAGGACTATATTAGGGGGAAGCACAGGCAAAGCACTGCTACTTGGGCATGATATCTCTGCGCCCAAATAGCAGTGCTTCGCCTGTGCTTCCCCCTAATATAGTCCCAAGTCAATATCTGCATAGGAAATAGCCTAGTGTTAATCTGCATCGCTATTTGTACTTGTTGTGAATACGCAGGCCACAAGAAGTAATTAGGTGGGTTTTTTTTATTTTTTATATCACTTTTACTCAGGACATGCTAGCTGGCAACAAAGGATTCCATTCATTATGCTAAGCTAAGCTAGCGCCGACCCTGTCAAACTAAAACAATGCATGCACTGAGACAAAAATGCATTTGCCCACCTATCTAAATGTAGGAAAGAATTCCTTAAGGTGAATAAGCCGTATTTCAAAAAATGGTGGAGTGTTCCTTTAATAAATAACTTTGCCTGCTTTAAAGGCTTTGAGAATCTTTCCTTTTATCACTGATCATGTTGAAAGCTAAAGTGAAAAGCTAAACTTTCGTTATCTAAATGATTAGGTTAAATACGTTTTCCTATCAGTTCTAAGAAAGACCTTTACCTTTAAAGAATAAGAAGTTAAAGAATAACAACAACTTTAATGGAGTCAGATTAATTATATTGGAGTCAGATAAATATTTGAATTATAAACGTCATCCTTCAACTGCCTTTTGTTCTGATTATTGGTTCAAAAATAACAGCGCAAGCTTCCAGCCTTACACCATCACTCAGCCCTGTCTCATCCGTGACCAATTCACAGTCAAAGCATTTACTTTACTTTTCATCTTCAATCACTATAAAGAATTATGACAAATATTGTCAACCTCTTACTAAGAGAAAGTACATCTTATCAGTATGTTTTGGGAAAGTTCAGTGATCTAGAGCTCGGCCGACTCTAACCTTGAAGAAGCAGTGTATCTGGGTGTGTGTGCCAGTTTCCTTTGTTACAGGTTCTGACTTTCGTGAGGTGAGCAAACTGGCACCCAGTGGAGATGAAATTACCGTCTTACAGACAAACCGGAGCCTAGAAACGTGACCTTGTGACCTTGGTGAAACAGGAATCACTTCCTGAACCAGGATCCTTGTTGTCATCTAGATAATAAATGGAGATATGCTTCTAACCATCTGTCCATATGTGGAGATTTTATCCATGCCCGTGGTGATCTCAGCAAAAATATCACTCGCAAATTGATATTTTTTCGTCGCAAATACATCCATTTTAGGTGCAGTCTGGAGACCTGTGTATATATATAGCCTATTTAAATATGAGCACATAACAAAATCTTACTTTATGTATTATAATAGTTTATTCATTTAAATGTAACATTTCTTAAACATTCTATCATCATTTACTTGCCCTCAAGTTATTCCAAATCTGTAGAACTTTCTTCTGCCGAACACAAAAGATATTTTGAAGGATGTCGGTAACTAATTAATGGGCCCCATTAATTTCCATAGTATTGATGATACAATTGTAATTTTTGGGTGAACTATCCCTTTAATGGCGATTCACAGTTTTAGTAGGCTATAGGCCTATTGCCAAATGCTAGTGCAATATTATTATTTTTATCTTATCGTTTTCTCTTTTCCCCTTTCTCCGTGCTATTTACTTCATACTAGGTGTTTTGACGGCTGTGAACAAGTAATACTGTTTATTTAATGCTAAATTAATTAATTTAAAGAAAGAAAGCCTGATCCAACAACAACAAAATCTTTAATGGAATGAAGTTAAGCAAATGAAGACTACGTGAGTTGCAAATGCCCACAGGTGATTTTTTCCAGCCGATTTTTAGATAAAAGCCTAATTTACAGAATCCATGAACAAACGAGGAGGTCTTTTGGTACTGAGGTGAGTGACAGCAGCGACTGAACTAACGTTACCTGTTGAGATAATCAGTGGTCCAAATGGAAATAAACACTTATTTTTTTGTAAGAAGATGAGCTTAAAATTTGTCAAGAAGCTGTCCTGCTCCGGTGCTCACATCTGATACAAACATTTCCCTCAAGAAACGTAAAACCATGAACCGTGACCAATTATTGTCCGTGACCAAGCGTTAAAAACCCCCATTAGGCCCCAAATCAACCCAAAAGGTCCCCTATAGTGTTTCATTTAACTGGACACATAAAAAATTAAATGAAATGAAATGAAATGAAAAAATGTCTCACGCTTATTTTACTTATTTTTCCCAGTTTTCTCTATACGGGGAGGCTGAATAAACTATAAATATACTCAAGTGCGCCACGTGCGGTTTTCTGAAATAATACAGACAGCGGGTTCAATCACGAATCACGATTTCTCACTTTTTCACCACACAATAACGATAAACATTGATTATAATATACACAACAGTTCAATAAACTAGAAGTGGATATTAAGCGACTTACCTTTTAGATATGGTCTAAAGCCATATAAACCTTAGGATATGGTCCGTTTTTTCTATTTCGCCGACGAAAATAGTTCCATGCAAATTCACTGCAGAGTGTTTGCGCGTGTCTGAGGAACGCAGAGCTGTTTGTTTCCCCATGGGATAAATCGGCGTTTTGAATGTTTTCAGCACGTGCTTCTCAAACGGAAGCTGTACCCTAGTACAGGGGTTTTCAAAGTGGGGGCCGCGGCCCCCTGGGGGGCCGCAGCAAGTTGGAAAAAAAAAATTAATATTTGCTAATATGAGTATTGTTATGAAAAAACATTATAATAATTTGTTGCATAGCCTATCTTAAATCTGATTGATCGGCTAGTGACAAGAATTGGCCGATTTTCACGTGATTTTCAGTCTGACATATGCCGATTCAAATGCACTCGGGCGCCGCATGAATAACATCGCGCAACATCAACATCACACATGCACACAGAACGCACATGTAGGAAACCTTGTGAATTACGGCCGTTTCAGATCGCGAGCGGCGCGTGAGCAGCGCGAATTTTTTTCGGCGTGCATGTTCAGTGAGCGCATTCACACCGCGAGCTGGAGCAGCGCGTGAGCGTCAAGCAGGAGCGTCGCATGAGCAGCAGTGAAGCGGAGGGTTTCGACGCCGAGTCTATTTTTGTAGCGCTGCTCACGCTCAGTTAAAGTGAAAGCACACTTTTGATGGACAAAATAAATATGATTTCACTCAAAAAAATGCACATAATTTGCATGTAGGCTATAGTGTGTTTTAACAAGGAGTAGGCTATGTCAGAAAAGAAAATGAAGACAAACATATTTATAGAGAATGTATCCATTTAAACTTGTTTTTATTAACCAGTTTGGGTAAAAGTGGTGTTTTATTATATATATATATATATATATATATATATATATATATATATATATATATATATATATATATATATATATAGAAAATAAATATTTGTGTGTGCTGTAAAGTGGTTAGAAAAAATGAAATCAGAATCGGCTTAAATCTGTATCGGCAGGTCAAACTCAATGAAAAATCGTAATCTGCCTTGAAAATTGTAATCGGTGCATCTCATCTTTCTGATTGGCTGGTATCAAACACCATCACATAATCTGATGTTCACCTAGATGTTTTATTTATTTATTTCTACATGTGCCGTGCCGTAGTATTGTCGATGGGTTCAATACGGGGGCCTTGGCCAGAACCTAGTGGTATTTGGGGGGCCTTGGCATGGAAAAGTTTGGGAACCCCTGCCCTAGTATATAGGACAGTGTTGTTGAGGCTTTATAGGCGGGACCCTGCTTACTGTCTGTGGACTGATGAGCTCAAGTCATCACCGAAGCACTGACGCATTTTTACAGTCACCAAAAATATTATTATTAGCTGTATATATCCAGTATGAATTCTTCTCTCATGTGATTTTAAGTTGCTGGATGAAGTGAAGGTCTTCCCACAGTCAAAGCACATATAAGGTCTCACACCAGTATGAATATGCTCATGCTCTTTTAAATGTTCCAGTTGTGAACAACTCTTTCCACAAAAAGAACAAAAGTGAGGCTTCGCACCATGAGTTTTAAGGTGTGTCCTTAAGCTTGATTCAAAACCAAATTTTTTGTCACACTGATCACAGCTGAATGATTTCAATCCAGAGTGAGAGTTGAACTTTGAGATTACTTTTAGATGTGAAACTCTTTCCACACTGAGTGCATGTGAACATTTTTTCTCCAGTGTGAATTCTCATGCGATCATTTAGGTTTCCTTTGCGAATGAAACTCTTTCCACACTGAGTGCATGTATAAGGCCTTTCTCCAGTGTGAATCATCACGTGTCTGACTCTGTTTAGGTCTGGTTTACTCTTTCCACACTCAAAGATCCTTCGACTCCAGATTTTCCAGCTCGTTTTTGTGTGAAATTCTCTTCGGTCTTTGAAACGACTATGTTTCCGTCTTCATTTGTGAAATAATGAGGTTTTTGAAACTGATGCAGTTTGTCTTGAATAAACAAATTTAAAATGAATAAATTAAATTCCCATAATTCAATAAAAGGATAAATGAGAAACAAAAATAGTGTTCAAAATCTCAATTTAGCACAAATCCAGTTTACTACTGAGTCTACTAGGATCTAGTTTTAGATGTATTGTCATATGTCAGTTTTCATCTTAATGTTCCTCATCAGTCATTAAAGACAATAAAGGAAAACACCAACTTATTTGTTCCTCTGTATCTTCATCTTTTATTCTGCAGGGTTCTTCCTCAAACGCCATCTTTACAATAGTCAGTAGTTTCTCCTGGAGTAATTCCTCCTGCTTGCTGCTTCTTCTTCTCCTGTGGGAAGATGGGAATATTTTCCAGGATTTAAACTCTCACGAACGGCTGTGGGAGCTTCACTGACTGAAGGAGTGAATTGTGGTCGTTGTCGCTCATTTAGCAGATGACCATCACACTCACAATCACTCTCAATTATCCAGGTGCAAATAACAATTTCATGATTACTGAATTTACACTTACATCGAAAACTAGTAACTAGTAGACAGTGGTAACCCAGATATAATTAAGAAGGAATATAATTTAGTTTTATTTATTTTTCATTTGTCCTTTTTTAATGTAATTTAATTAACTTAGATCCAATGGAAGTGAATGAAGACAAACACCATCATTTCACAAATGAAGATGGAGAACTGACATAAAAACGAAGACAAACATCTCTTACAAAAACCTCAGTATTTCAAATGTGAAATAAAAAATTAAGATAGAAAGGTGTAATGCACCTCAGATAGGTTTTAATTTTATTAAAAGTAAATCCATAAACTTATATACTATTACAAATACAAAAATAAACAGAAAAGTGTTCTACAGGTTCTTCACAAATACCAACAGAAACAAAAGAACTTCAATTATTTTAAATTATAATAATATTTCACAATAATAGCCTACCTACTGTTTTTTTCTCTGTAGTTTGATAAAATGCAGGCTTGATGAGCATAAGAAACTTCTTTCAAAAACATTATAAATAGTAATGTGTCCAAACTTTTGACCAGTAAAAAACAGTAATATACTGTACATTTACATTTACATTTAGTCATTTAGCAGACGCTTTTATCCAAAGCGACTTACAGATTAGGACTAAGTTAAGCGAGTCATCATGAAGAGGCGAAAACAACGCAAGAAGTGCTCAAAATACGAAGTTCAGGCATTATTCAGAGTAGCATAAGCCCGGGGAAAAGGGAAGGGTTTTTTTTTTTTTTTTTAAGGGGTTAAGTGCTCACGGAAGAGATGTGTTTTCAGTTGTCTTTTGAATGCTGTCAGGGATTCTGCATTCCGGATGAGGGTGGGGAGAGCGTTCCACCAGCATGGAACTGTGAATGAGAATGTTCTGGAAAGTGATTTTGTGGCTCTCTGTGATGGAACCACGAGACGTCGCTCGTTGACCGATCGTAGGCTTCTGGTAGGGGTGTAGACTCGTAGGAGTGAGTGGAAGTAGGAGGGAGCTGAGTCTGTGATAGATCTGTAAGCAAGCGTCAATGCCTTGAACTTGATGCGAGCAGCGAGAGGTAGCCAGTGCAGAGAGATGAACAGAGGAGTGACGTGGGCCCTTTTGGGCTCGTTGAAGACAAGACGAGCTGAAGCATTCTGAATCATTTGTAGAGGTTTAGTTGCACATGAAGGAAGTCCAGCCAGAAGAGCATTGCAGTAGTCAAGCCTAGAGATGACTAGGGCCTGGACGAGGAGTTGTGTTGCATGCTCAGTAAGGAAAGGCCTGATCTTCCTGATGTTGTACAGTGCAAACCTGCATGATCGAGCTGTCTTTGAAATGTGATCTGTGAAGGTCAGCTGGTCATCAAACGTTACTCCAAGATTTCTGACCGACCTTGATGGGGTGATTGATGATGAGTCTAGCTGGATAGTGAAGTCGTGCTGTAGAGACGGATTGGCAGGGATGACGAGAAGCTCAGTCTTTGCCAGGTTGAGCTGCAGGTGATGTTCCTTCATCCATGTCGAGATGTCCGCCAGACAGCTTGAGATCCGTGCAGCTACTGTGGGATCATCTGGTTGAAACGAGAGGAAGAGCTGTGTGTCATCAGCATAGCAGTGGTAGGAGAAACCGTGTGCCTGTATGATGTGTCCCAGTGATGTGGTGTAGATGGAGAAGAGGAGGGGACCAAGAACTGAACCCTGGGGAACCCCTGTGGTCAGCTGATGTGCTCTGGATACCTCGCCTCTCCATGCGACCCTGAAGGACCTACCTGTGAGATAGGACTTGAACCATTGGAGAGGAGTTCCTGTGATGCCCAGTGATGAGAGGCTGGACATAAGGATCTGATGATTCACAGTGTCGAAGGCAGCAGACAGATCCAGGAGAATGAGGACTGAAGATTTGGAAGCAGCTTTTGCGATCCGTAGGGCAAAATGTACTGTAAAATGTAACAGTCAGATTTATTAAACGAAAGAGGTTAATTTCACTGAAATATTACTAAAAGTTCATAAAAAAAGTTATGCGAAGTCAATAACTGATAAGGAGAGTAATATTAAACTGAAATGATGGAGATATCTGTACGTTTAATTAATTCGTTTTGTGGGTCACCATTGTGCTGGAGAGTAGAGCCTGTGCTTCAGTCAAAGATGAGCAGAGAAACACTGATGTTATGCTGCCGGTTGCTTTATTTAACAGCAGTAACTGTGTAGTTGCTGATGCAGTGACAATCTCCTTGCTTAGCACATACATGCATGCTATTGTTCGATAAATACTAACTGCAAAGATTTTAGTTAAAGTCATGTTTTTAATAAATTCACTATTACACATTAGGTGTTTGCAGATAAATATTAAGAGATATTAATTTTCAGTGGACTCAAATGAAGTAAGTTCACACAGTACTATCAGTATAAATACTAGTTTTTGAACTGTTTGAAGCAATCGGTTTCCCAAATGATATGAGTTACCCCATTTTTACGGTAACATACTGTAAAAAAAATAAATAAATTACTGTAATAAATTAACGGTAAAGAGCTGTAAAGTAACAGTATTTTACAGCAAATGGCATCAAACCATGAATACAACTTTCACTGATATCATTAGCTAAATCACACAAAACCTAATTATTTACAAAAACTTTTTACTGCCTCCAAAAAACATTCTTTTGGTCTCCATACATACACAGATACTCTGATGACCATTCAAGAGACAGCAATCAGTCTCAAAAACATTCTTTTGGTCTCCATACATACACAGATACTC
Source organism: Abramis brama (assembly GCF_963993115.1). Taxonomy (NCBI): domain Eukaryota; kingdom Metazoa; phylum Chordata; class Actinopteri; order Cypriniformes; family Leuciscidae; genus Abramis; species Abramis brama. The sequence continues at coordinate 42,786,051 of NC_139967.1, forward strand.
TGATGACCATTCAAGAGACAGCAATCAGTCTCAAAAACATTCTTTTGGTCTCCATACATACACAGATACTCTGATGACCATTCAAGAGACAGCAATCAGTCTCAAAAACATTCTTTTGGTCTCCATACATACACAGATACTCTGATGACCATTCAAGAGACAGCAATCAGTCTCAAAAACATTCTTTTGTCTTCATACATACACAAATACGGCATTGATGGCTGACTGTTTACAGCAATTAGCCTCCAAAAACAATCTTTTGTCTTCATATATAGGCATTCCTTTGATGGTCGGCCTCCCTCTGAGCTGTGAAATATTTCACAAATAAGAACAGTCTGTTTGAACCTAATATGACTTGTTTAGGGGGTCAGTTTAATAAATGATAAGACTTTTATAGATTACTATTATTTTACAGTATGCATGTATTAAGACTCATGAAAGAGCAAAATAAACTGGTGAAAGTTTTCACAAATCCAGTTTTGTCTGAAAAGACAGTTTTTCCACCATCAAAGGATGTGAGTTGCATGATAATGCACAATCCATGCAATCCAAGGCCATTAAAGCTTCTGTGGAAGAAATTTTATATGTATATGTTTGTGTTTTCTTATATTAATAGAATCTTGGAAACATGATTGTAATTAGATTAAGGTAATGAAATGCACGAGGATTGCATGTACTGTATGGAGTCCCACGACACTCTGCCACATTATTAGAAGAAAGAACTGTTATTAACCCTATTGAATGAATGTATATGTTGATACATGCCCTTATGAATGTATGACCTTGTGACCTGACAAAAAGTGTATGGCCGAGACAGAGGGTCTCTATTCAAGGGTATTATATGATAGACATCTAAACAATGTGTTAGTTATGGCTGAGACATTTCTTCATTTAGCCTCGAGAAAAATTGTTTGTGGGAGCCAGGACTATAAAGAAGGATGGCCTCCTCTCATTGTCACACTCTGCAGCCACTTTGTATTACTGTATGATTGCTGACCTTAATATAAATAATAATAAAATAAATAATAAATAATCTTTGAAGACATTTGATCTCTTATTCTGCTGAGATGCTGCTCTTATTCAGTAATAGAAAATTGTTTGCCACCACAGCTTCTTTTTCTAGAAAGCTGTTAACTTAAAGGCTATTGTTCATTTAAAAATGAAAATGCTGTCATCATTTACTCACCCTCAAGTTGTTTCAAACCTGTATGAATTTCTTCTGCTGAAAAAAAAGGAAGATATTTTGAAGAATGTCGCAAACCAGACAGTTGATGGTTAAAAAAAAAAAATATTATGGAAGTCAATAGGGTCTGTAAGAACTGATTTTCCTGCTAAAACAAAACGCACCCAGCAATAAAGCCATAAAATGCACCCTGGACAGCAGATAGCAAAGACAGAGCACAGAACCTTGTCCTGCCCAAACTTATCTCCTTGTCCCCTTGTTTGACTTCATCCCCCCTCTCCCTCCTCAAGGCACTGAAAGTTCATTAAGAATGTCTATATAACACACATGGTGTATCTTGTGAATATGTTGTTTTTTCCTTTTCATGTTTGGTAGCATTTTAAGTGTCTCAGTGCGATTGGTAAAATGGTCTTAATTTCGTTGCAGTCATTGGTTTAATGAGAAAGATTGAGAACTTAGGAGAATCCTGTATCTCCTCTCTGGCTGATATTTCTTTACGATATCTCAAGAAACCAGGTGCTACCCCCCTGGGGTAAATGGATTGGCCCAAACAACTCTTAACAACATTTGTATAACCCCTTTTGTTCTGGTCTGGTATTTAAGGCGAGGGGACAGAGCAATATTTGGGACTCTTTACCAGGCATCCCCCATAGTGATGTTTCAGTGTTTTCCTGTTGGAAAGCCCTGACACATTACTGTGTCTTTTAGAGTCATCTTTGAGTAAATGATGTCATGTATTTTCTGAATTGGCTTTTAATAATTTACTTCTGTAATTGGCATGATACATTTTTACCTGACAAATAAATGTTACATCTTGAATTATTCTGAAGTTTTAGAAATCATTCATTTTAGTAGATTAAAAGTGTAGTCTGGTGTTTCCGCAAATCTTTGTCCAGGATAGATCAAACTGGAGGCACTATGAATGGAGCATGGGGCACATCTTAGGAAGACCTTCTGATTTCTGACTATTCCCTGACTTAGCATGTTGTACGCTGCAAATATGATAAAAAATTACACCTATGGGTCTGCAGTGAGCGGCTGCATAGGGTAAAATACTTGCACTGCACCCTCTGACTATTTCAGGACTGGCTAGTTTGTGATCGTGAGCGCACATTCGTGACGTGACGTCTCAAAGCGACACGAGGTCCGTAATGAACGAATAATTGAAAGTATGGGATAATCAGAATAATCAAATATCTAAATTAATTCATAATCAATATTTATGATTATTTTCTAATCAGAAATCCGATCTAAATTTGATTATCATTTGAAATTGGAGTCAGATTAAGCGTAGAGCTAAAGTAATACTAAAACTAAATTCCAATAAATTAAGTGAACTTCACTGGAGCGCTGAAAAGACATACACGCATTATACCTTCGCCAGGCCGTTGGATTCCGTCGTTGGGCCAATGGGTGGTCCTTAACTGTTTAGTACCAAGGAAGGGTTACAAGGCAAAAACAGTACTGTATTGTGAAATATTTCACACATCTGAATAATCAGTTGAAGCCTAGTATGACCCGGCAAGATGTACTTTTAAAATTATATACTGAATTATCCAGACAGCCTAGATCCGGCCCACATCTGGGCCCTGTTGAATCCACACGTACCAGATGTGGCCCGGACTTAGGCCGACACTATGTTGCTGTCTGGATAATTCAGTGGCTTGGATTGTTCATTCTCACAGCCTGCATGTCATTCCTTATTTCACAAGACAAAATGTACAGAGCAATTAGAAACGATGAAACGTGACCGATTGTGAACATTTTCTTATTAGTGAACAAGATTCACGCACAAGCATGCATACTTTACAGTCCAATCAAACTTATGTTCTCTTATAAATGTGTTCAAATTACGAAATTAAACATTAATGTAACAAAAAAGGACTACTATTTGAAAAGGATTTGGGGTCATGTAAGTTAGATCCAAATATTTTGGAATCAAGCTGATTGGTTTCCACGCAATATGAGACAAATAACATTTGATGTGATATTATCTCCTGCAGAATGTGAACTGATGTAATATTAAGCTCGCCGGGCTTGTATAAAATCCATGGTACATGATAACCACATATTGTAAAAAAGGCATCTCATGATCTCTTCTTCTTCTGATTAATGGCAGATCATATCTTTACGATATATACCGCCACCTACTGGACTACTACACAGGAGTGTGTAAAAAGGACGTTGGCAAATGACACATTAAATCATAAAATCATAAAACAATAGCACCCCCCCCCCCCCCCCCCCCCCCCAAAAAAAAACTAAATTCTTCTACTTAAACCAGTATCATTAAGATACATAATGAAATACTTGATTCTTTGTCCCTGCATTCCTTGCTCCTGTAAAATATTATGAATGTCATTTTCTGTATCGGAATCTTTCCATTACTGTCTGAGTTGGTTAAATTTCTTACATCTAAATAAAACATGGGTGACATCCTCCAAGACTTTACATTCAGAGCATATGCCATTACTTTTACCTATTAAGAATAAAGTGGAATTAAGGCCTGAGTGGCCCAACCTCAATCTGGTTATAATACCTTCTTCGTGCCTATTAAGACCCAATGAGGTGATTATTTTCCCTCCAACACAGTTCTGGTTCCTATGATAATGTCTGGCATTACTCTCTGATTCCCATTCATCTGGCCACCTTAGCATAATCTGTGATTTAATTAAAGCTTTAGAATCTCCTTTATCTCATGATCTCAACAGAGATGGTTAGTGTAACGTCTGTGTGGCTCCGATCTCACACATGCTTCTTGTTTGTTGGTTCCGCTCTTCATTTTGTTTTTCCGGGTGCGCTCCATCTTCCAGCGTCCGACCAAGCTGTGGCAGAAACCGCATCTTCCATCTCCCCGCCGGGAAGAGCTCCAAAAATAACCAAATATTAATCGCTTCGATTCTTACATCCCTTTGTGCGTATATATTTTTGTGTTTTCATCAATTGTTTGCATTATAATTTAGACAGGACAGATTCCTGTATTTGAGTCGATAAAATCCTGCTTCCTTGGTTTTCACTAGCTTAGCATAGCTGGATCATTTTGGGTCACGCCCAATTAATAAACTTAAAAATCATTAGAGTTGTGAGGTGCAGCTGCAAATATTATTTCTGACATATATGTTTTATTATGTAACGTCTTGTTACTGTGGTTATGTTACTGTGTTGCTGTCTGTTCATGTAGCAAATGGTCAACATAACTGTTCCTGATGATTTCCTGTGGAAAATGGGAATTGCAGACATGTTTCAAATTTGTATCTGTTTTCTAATTTCATGACCGTTAATGAAAATGGCCAGTTGGCAGTCAAATACATTTTGAGATTATATTATTGTTGATTTAATGCATTGTTAAAAGGTTTATCTGTTAATGTTCTTTGTGTTTACTTTAATTGATTCCCTTCTCTTCAGATCTGAGAAGCTGTCAGAATGACTGACTCCAAGTATTTTACCACCAACAAAAAAGGCAAGTACATTTAAAATCTGCTTAAATATGTTCATTTCAGCTATGGGATGGTCATATGATTTAACATGGAATTATTTTAAACCCCCAAACAATTTTCTCACAGTTTGATTTATAAATGTTTTTTAGATTTAAGATTGTTGAGACATGATATAGTCTAGTGGTGTAATTTTGTAGTATGCAACTATGCATAAGGATCAGATTCAAATCCTGATATAATATATATATATTTTTTACTATGAACCAAGCAAAATTGCAACTGAACTCGACTGCCAGTGATTGCCCTCAATGCCCTGCATTTTCGTGTATAGAAAACAGCAGAATTTACTTTTTGATGATCTTTTTTTCGTGGGAAAACCCCCAAAATAATGATGTATAATATAACTTTACTTAAACTACCATTGTAATAATTCATGTGTACTTTTAAATTATGAAGCAAAAACATACATTATTAATGCATACTTTTGCTGTTCCTGAATATTACAAATATTAGAAGGCCTGGATCATATCAGTCCTCCACGGATTATGTAGTTTATAGAAACAAATGAATTTTAACCCATCAGCATTGGACACGTCAAGGCTAAACTACACGATATCTTTGTGTTTGAGCATTTTGTGAATCAGAGGCTGTTCTCTGTAATATTTTTAAATGCACCATATTTGGAAGCAGATTCTCTAATACACCATTTTTCCAAAATTTTGAAGTTTAATTGATATATAGGCTTAATACATATCTCAAAAAATGCTAAAACTGTTGTGTGTTTGACAATTCAATAATTTGTTAAACTTTGGACGGATTTCCCGGCACACAAAAACTCCTTGGTCAAACTTACAGTCCTTGGCTAAATTACACATTTTGGCTTCAAAAGGCGACTACTTTAGGGCACTATTTATTTTCTACCTACATTAATCATGGAACTTAATTATCAAATGTTAAATTATTATTATTAATATTTTTTTTTGTGTGGAAGTTGTATTAAAATTCCATTTGGCTCAAAAATATAAAGAGGCTCGTGCTCCCTCGGTTTGAATGAGCACGACGCCTCTGTGAATGTGCACTCGTTTCTGTCAAAGACATATTTTATTTGAATGTATATGAAGTATTGAGTTTTCTGGTGATTTTAGGGGTATTAAGTAACAGTGTAAAATAATTTTGATAAATCGATTTGATTTGTGCGTATCAAGAACAATCTAGTGATTCATTTAAATTTGTTAATTAATTTAAAAGGGAAAATGTTGCTATTTCAAAAACATAAATCAAATGTTTTTGCGTTCATTCTGACTAAATAAAGTGTAAAATAAATATTACTTTACATAGGTTTACATGCATCCAAGGTCAAAAAACACTTATATTTTCTCATAATATACATTGCAGAATCACTTATTTTCTCACAGTGTCTGAAACGATCAAGGATTCGTCTCTCTGAAGCCCTTCTTTATGAAAGCCTACTCTTCTCTGATTGGTCGGATGGCCCAGTCTGTTGTGATTGCTCTACCTCCTACATCATGTGTCAGAAATAAAACGTCCATTACCATATCTGAATTTCAGCTTCGGAGGCTTCCTCAGCACAGTGATACCAACAGTAATGATGGCATCGGTTTTACCGTATCAATTCGTGCCCGAGTCCTCATCATGGATGACTGGCATTATGCAAATTTGTTAAAAAACCTACGTAGGTTCGAATTACCATCGACTCCGTTCAGAATCAGGTCTTTCTTTTAGGAGACAAGAACCCGTGCACTTTGATATTTAACATTTTACAGACCTTTTAGATTCACAAACAGCTATATAACACACTACATGAAAGGTAATATTCGGGGTAAAAAAAGCATAATCTGGGAAGTTGGGAACTTTAATGCTTCTGTTGTGTTCTATTGAAGTTGTATCCGTATCATCCTTTGAAAACCTCAGATAAGATGAACACTAATCATGTTACTCGCTGTTTCAGGTGAAATCTTTGAGCTGAAGGCTGAGCTAAACAATGAGAAGAAGGAGAAGAGGAAAGAGGCGGTGAAAAAAGTCATTGCAGCCATGACAGTGGGCAAGGATGTCAGGTGCTTCGGCTCATTTATCACCATTGCACAATCAAAGATGGACTCTCACTTCCCACATTATGAATTAAGCTAACATCTTTTCACTGCTTCTTTAGTTCCTTGTTTCCAGATGTGGTAAACTGCATGCAGACCGATAACCTGGAACTGAAGAAACTGGTTTACCTGTACCTTATGAACTATGCCAAGAGTCAACCTGACATGGCCATCATGGCCGTTAACAGCTTTGTAAAGGTAAGACTTTTGGATCAATCTGATCAGATATCAGTGTTTATGAAATTCCACCAGATTGTCTGAAGTCGTTCTTTCCCTTTTTAGGACTGCGAGGATCCAAACCCACTGATCCGAGCTCTGGCTGTGCGTACAATGGGCTGTATTCGTGTGGATAAGATCACTGAGTACTTGTGCGAGCCTCTGCGAAAGTGTCTGAAGGATGAAGACCCCTATGTGAGGAAGACCGCCGCAGTGTGTGTCGCCAAACTTCATGACATCAACGCCCAGATGGTGGAGGACCAGGGCTTCCTGGATTCTCTCAGGGACCTGATCGCTGACTCCAACCCCATGGTTAGACACTTTTGATCTAATTTCACTGAATGCATGTAGGGGTGTGTGATATTGACAAGACATTATATCTCAGTATTTTCTTGGATTTAATCGATAATGATAATTAGACGATATTTTGCTTTGTGTGTTATTGTGTTGGTACCTGCCGTGAACAGCTGATATTCTTCATATTCTCTGTGGTGGTCAGTTCACAGCGGTGACAGAAATGATCTTTTCCAATAAGTTTAAATAGATTTTTTACTTTTATAAAGCCATTTTTAACCTATTTAAATGTATGCATCATCGTTTGTTAATTCTTACATTTAATCAATAGATTCAGTTAGAATAATAAGACACAGTAGGGCTGCTACCAATCAAATGAAGTCAGTATCAACAAAATTCATCTTTACACTGCAGAGGAAACACAAAACCTTCCTCTGAAGTGGCATAGATGTATTTACACAGACTGTTTAATGCAGCTCAGAGAGGGACATGGATGCATTTAAACTGCAGTTACAAATTCATAAATGTTTTAAAAATGTTGAATATTGATAATTTGAACTGATTTAAAAGACACTTTGAATGTAAAATTTAAACTGCAGGTAGGAGGCAGAGTCACTGTTAATGAGTGAGTCATTGAGTTTCAACTATTTCATTCAAACGGCTGATTCATTCAGGTACAAAGCATTTGTCTGTCTTGAAGGGCACCTATTATGCAAAATTCACTTTTACATGGTGTTTGAACATAAATGTGTGTTGGCAGTGTGTGTACACAACCACCCTATAATGATAAAAATCCACCCAGTGCTTTTTTTATAATCCCCATAAATCATAAGCACTGTCTCAGAATGAGCTGTTCTCAGATTCAGGGCAATGTGATGTCACTTTGCACAGGCCCCTCCCACGACTGTTGATTGACACTGCAGTTTGAGCATAGACCCGCCCTAGGTGAGCTGGACACAGAGTCTGCCATTGTTTCGACGCTTGAGCAGCTGTAGACAAGAATGTCTCCTAAGCGATTGAGGTGTTTTGTTGTTGGATGTAAGAATGAACATAGCAGTCTTCATTTACTCTCGTTGTTACTCGAGGATGGCTCTGTACTGTTTGTGATCCAGCTTACGGTCTACAGAGTGACAGGCCTAACGTTACTGACCATGGCAGAAATGAAAGTGAGAGGCACTTTATGACAGCTCATCGAGTCATTTTACGGATATAATGTTTACCAGTTTATTAAGCACCCACTGAAAAGGTGTCTATTCAAGGTTCTTTATTCCTTTAATATTAACATCTTGTTTATTGTTCTTGTTTATTATTTGTTGTATAAAATCAAAATACTATTTATAATCATGCTGATATTTGGAGGGGGAAAAAATGGCACTCTCCGTGTGATATTGATTAACTATATTAAATTATATAAATATATAAGACATACAGAGGTATTTTTGCCCCCTTATCTTGAATATTGGGTGCATTCTAAATGCATTGAAAATGCAGTGAAAGCGTGCACTCTAAATGTGCAAGCGCACTTAATCTTACCTACTACACTACATCCCGTAGTGTTTGTGTAAACTCTTTTGCTGTGTTTTTGTAAAATGAGGAACATACTCGATAATGTCAGATTGCACATTGTTAAAACAACAATCACAATATTATCATAGACAATAGACATTGCACACCCCTAAATGCATACCTCCACATTCACAGTACTTTACTAACATCTGAATTTCTCATAGGTTGTGGCAAATGCAGTGGCTGCTCTGTCTGAGATCAGCGAGTCTCACCCCAACAGCAACCTCCTGGACCTGAATCCCCAGAACATCAATAAGCTCCTGACGGCCCTCAACGAGTGCACTGAGTGGGGCCAGATCTTCATCCTGGACTGCCTCTCCAACTACAACCCCAAAGACGAGCGTGAGGCCCAGAGGTGAGGGACTAAAGATCCTCATAGGTTTCTTCATCTCTACAGGTGTATGAGATTAAGGAGAGTGAATTAAGTTTCCAAAAAAATTAAGATTTGCTTGTTTGTAGGGCTGCAAATTTTGGCCAAAATGGTGTGGTTATATAGCCAATCAGTTTGACTAGAAGATAATAATAATAATAATAATAATAATAATAGTTATTACTAAAATAAAAATACAAAATTACTATTGTAATACTTAACTGTAAAATAAAAAATGTATATTTAATAAAAATATAATAATAATTAGGGGTGGGCGATATACCGGTAGACACGATTAACTGGTACAAATTTGTCAACCGGTAGAGATTTTGGACTATCGTCTCTATCCCGGTTACGCTCATGTGATGTTGCTGTGCTGCGCAGTCTCGAAAGCTTAAAGTTTGCATGCGTTTTGAAGTACTGCGGTCTAAAAACAGCTGATTTTAAACTGTTGAAGCGCAATTAGCAGCGAAAGACAACTCATTTCCGTATATGCTCACGCTCTCTGAGAGACTGTTTCTCAGCGCTGTCTGAGAGAACTGAACTGAGTGCTTATTGCCGCCTATGTGGGCTTGAGCGGTTAAATACACGTACCTATGTGTCAAAGTGACCATGTATTTGCAGGTAAACGGAGTCATTTATGTCTTAAGTGAACGTAAACAGTTTAATAAATGATAAAGAAATTAAAAGGAATTATTTTAGTATTTTAGAAATAATAATAAATAAGGAAAAAATAATACAGTGCCCAGTGCTTAGTTGGAGAATGCCCAGGTAAACAAATATGTTTAGACTTTATTATCCCAGTTTAGAAGTGAATGTGGCAACCAACATCTGACATCTTCTGAAATCAGTTTTTCTTAAAGGTCTGGAGCAGTTAATTACATTACAGCCAAGTTTTCTTTCTCTCCTTTTACTATGAATTAGCTTCTTTTTTTTTTTACTTGTTGATTAGAGGCTGTAAAAAACCTGTGCTGTCTGCTCTGACAGGTTACGCTCAGGCCTTTTCTACCTGGTAAATGTCAACAACTGATTGTTGTACTTGGATTGTCAGTTGAAGAAGATTAATTATATACACCAGGAATATGATAACATTATTATTTATTTTTAGTTTAAGAGTAGAACAGCAATAAAATTAATTAGTACTGCTTTAGAGTGAGCTGCATGTTACTATTGATTTAATTTCCTCAATTTTAAGACAGCATGTGACATTTTATTCACATGGTATTCATTTTCCTTTTCAGACTGTTATTAAGAGATAAACAGATTTGTTGGGGGATAAAGACTTGCCTTTTCTATTTCAGTCTAACACTTTGATTCCATTCATAGAATTCATATGTAATTTAAATAGCAGCATGCATAATAGTGCAATACAAGCCATACAAAGTTCTTATGAAATATGAATTGCTGCATAGATTTCACAATATTTTCATAGAAAGATTAAACAGGAGAAATTCAAATCAAGGTCTTTCCAGATTTTTTTTTTTAATGCAGGGTTTGATTTAGGGGGCGTTTACATGACACCATTGTCAACTAAAAATGAAAAAACTTTTTATCTGTTTTGGCCGTTCATTTACACAACAGAGTTTTGAGGGCCTGAAAACGCAAACTTTTGAAAACTGGTTTCAGAATGCACGTTTTTGAAAATGATACTGTTATCATTTCCATGTAAACTACAAAAAAATGTGAATTTATGAAAACAGTGACATCACGCGCATGTGTATTTTCTTGTTCACTCTATAGGCGCGTAGTGTTTCTTTACAAAGTGACATCGCCAACTACTGGCCTAGAATGCATAATACACAGTTTTTACGAATCCGTGTGAACAGGGATCATTTTGACAGCATTGTTGATCTGTACGCGAAAAACGTAAAAGAAAAACCTTTCCGTTTTTAGTAGTCAGTACGGCTGAAATAGCTTTGTGAAATGTGCAATTGTTCTATTACCAGTGGAGGAATAAAATATACTATGTGATTTCTGATCATATCAAATGAAAGTAACATTAAGACTAAATAAAGAAGGACTCAGGACAGAACCTTGATGGACTCAACACTTTATATTACTTTCCGCTGTGTGTTGCCCACTAAGAAAAACATACTAATGTTACAGGGAAGATTTAAATTGTTAATGACAAATTATAATCAACCTATTCCAAATACAAAATTGAAAAACCAGGATTAATACAGATGAAAACACTCTTAAGTATAACTCCCTCTTCCTGTCTCTTTTAGTATCTGTGAGCGTGTGACTCCACGTCTCTCTCATGCTAACTCGGCTGTGGTGCTGTCGGCGGTGAAGGTACTGATGAAGTTTCTGGAGCTCCTGCCCAAAGACTCGGATTACTATAACACTCTTCTGAAGAAGCTCTCTCCTCCCCTTGTCACGCTGTTGTCTGGGGAACCAGAGGTCCAATATGTGGCCCTCAGGAACATTAACCTTATTGTGCAGAAACGGTTAGACTGCTGTCCTTATTTTTCAGTCCTTTTTGTTTTCTGTGGAACTAGTTTAAGAGTTTTTAATGTGCTTATCACTCAGTCTCTGCCGTAGATGACTAAATGCAGTCACTAGGTGGCAGTATTGTCCATTTGTCTGTTTGCTTGGCAATTCTGAATGTTTTGACTGAGAATAAGACGGTGATCTCTCTCTACCTGCAGGCCTGAGATCTTGAAGCAAGAGATCAAAGTGTTCTTTGTCAAGTACAATGACCCCATCTACGTCAAGCTGGAGAAACTGGACATTATGATCCGCCTGGCCTCTCATGCCAACATTGCCCAGGTATTTCAAAAGATGTTTAACTCAAGTCATTATGTTTTACTTGCATAATGTTTCCGAGAACAGGATATTCAACAAGAAAACTGTGTAGCACATCAATGTTGTCCGTTATAGTCAGAGACACAACTTGTAGTCAGTGCTTCTCATTAGTAGGCAGAGGCAGTCAGCTTATCCAGGGCTTTAAAAGTTCAAATAATATAGATTATTCTGCAACTCTAATTAAAGCTGAATTAATTGCATCATTATTTTCACTGTCACATATGTAAATGTAGAAATCACACTCTATACAGTCCTACATTTACTGTGATGATAGCAAAAAAAAAAAAAAAAATGTAGCTAGGACATTTCTAGCATTCCCCTGAGATTTAGATTTTATTAACAGGAAAATGTATCAGCACTTTTCTTCAAATGAAAAATTACATGTTCAGCTGAATGTTATATAACACTGTAATATTAATTGATGTGCAAATGGGCTGCAATTTGATTTAGTCCTTTATGTACGAGTATGAAAGACCTAAATATGTACTCTTTTTATTTTGCCCTTTACTTTCTTAATTGATTGTGCACAGTTTGTGTTGCAAAGATAACAAATTATAACAAATCGTCAATTCGTCCCTCTAATTATTACATATTGCTTAGAAGTGTGCATAAAAGGAACATGGTCTCTTACACTTTCCATTCGGTGACTGTTTGTCACTGTGTTTAACTAAAACCCATACCTAAGGTAACTGAGCTGCCTGGGATAAAATGACAGCTTTGATTACACTGAATCTGACAACAAATTGCTTCGTTGCATTTCGTTATAATATATTTCATCTTTGTTATATTTCTCATTTACTTATATCATGTCATTTAGCCTTTTCCCCCGTAAATATCTCTGTTTGTTAGACGATAATATTAGACTCTTCTCACACTTTTCCCCCTGAGCTTATTACCTTGTGAGTTACCGATTCCCTGTTCTTTCATTTGTGGAGGTCATTCAGCCTTTCACAGTCTGTTTCTATAGAAATCCACTAAAAATGTTGATTTCTCTAGGTACTGGCTGAACTGAAAGAGTATGCCACTGAGGTGGATGTAGATTTTGTTCGGAAAGCCGTTCGAGCCATCGGCCGTTGTGCCATCAAAGTGGAGGTAAGTCTTGCCTCATTATTCATCCCTAAGTGCCTACATTTGTATGTCTTTATTCTTTAGTCTCTATAGAAATGTCTGATAAATCGCTGCTGTTTAGCTTGTTTTTTGATTACTTAACATCAAGCATAAGAAAAAACTAAAAAAGATTTATGTTTGTTGTTATTTTATGATAACAACAAACATAAAAATCTCCATTGATTTTTTTCGTTGCATATTGTGTTCAAAGAGCTGTAGTGCCTTGACGAGTTTTCTCATTTATAGCTGTGACTGAGTTTTCTCTTATATCTGTGTGTACAGCAATCAGCTGAGCGTTGTGTTAGCACCCTGCTGGACCTCATCCAGACCAAAGTCAATTATGTTGTGCAAGAGGCCATTGTGGTCATCAGGGACATCTTCCGCAAATACCCCAACAAGTCAGTTCATAACTCTCATCTGAGCTATTTTTATTGATACTTTTCAGTACTGAATGAAATTACAGTTTTTCTTGTCCCCTCCACTTCTTTGATTTTATTTTTTCCATGAGCTTGTCACAATGCATTCTGGGATTGTCTTATCTGTAAAGAATACATGCCTTAGAATTAGACTAAAATGAGGTATCTCAGCATTACTAAGATAACATAACACGAGAAGTCCACCTGTGACCCTTAAAGTGCTGTGTACACAACTCACTGGGTTTTGGAACAGAGTATATAATTTTGTCTAAAAAAAAAAATAGGTCCATGTAGAATGAAAGAGCATGTAATTAATCTCCTGCTGAATCACCTCTCTGTTATATGCACAGATATGAAAGCATAATTGCCACTCTGTGTGAAAACCTGGACTCTCTGGATGAGCCCGACGCTCGAGCTGCCATGATCTGGATTGTGGGCGAATATGCAGAGCGTATCGACAATGCTGATGAACTCCTGGAGAGTTTCCTTGAGGGCTTCCATGATGAAAGCACTCAGGTTTGACATCGTTATTGTTTTAGATTGGGTGTATTCCAGAAAGCAGGTTTTGTGACATACCCGGGTTTACTCCGAGTAAGCGTATAACCAACTTTCGGTTCCAAAACCTGAGGTAACTTACAGGGTAAGTAGCCATAACAACTTACTTGCTCCGGCGCAGGTTATATTCCAGGGTTAGTTTACTTCATAGGTATTCAGCGCATACGTGCCCTGTTGATTAGGCTCCAGTGGGTGTGACAGATTGCGCAAAATTGTATGTTATATACAGTATATTAGAGCTACACGATTAATCATTGAAAGATCACGATCTCGATTCAAACAACCAGGGGTCAACGGAGTGTGAACACTGAACAACGTGTATTTTGTTGCTGCCCATGTTAATGAATGAGAGGGTCATCATGCTTCCATTCTGATGCGAATCGCTCTCATTCATTGATTTGGGCAGCAACATAACACGTGCTGCTCATGCTCCGTTGATGCTTGCGATGTGAAACATACTCCGGTTTGGCTGAATTTGTGTAAGCAAGGTTTGGGTTAATCAACCGAGAGTTCAGAGTATATGTGACGGTAAGTTAGCCTTGCTTTCTGGAATACCTCCCAGGTCAATTTGTATGTGTTTTTTGTTTTGTGCTTTGATTTGCTTAGTTTCGTTTTTTTATGGTAAACAGTTTCTTTAAAAGAAGGGACTTTTTAAGGTATCCACTGCATTGTTGCTTTCAGGTCCAGTTGACTCTCCTGACAGCCATAGTGAAGCTGTTTCTGAAGAAGCCTTCAGAGACTCAAGAGCTGGTTCAGCAAGTGCTCAGTCTGGCCACTCAGGTGAGATGTGCTTGAGCATCACAAGCCATAGTGTTACTCTACTATTAAGTGTGCTTCGATCAGGTGTGCTTCGATCACTGGAAGCAGTATTGACCGATATGATCACTGATACAGATCAACAAAATAAACAACACTATTTTTTAACAACAATGTATTTTAAGTATAAAACAGTTAAGAGATGAGAAAGTATCTTGAATTAAAAACTCTTTATTTATAGGCAAGCAACATGTTCAACATATTCCATTCTCTCTCTTAGAGTTGGTTAGGGACAGCTTTGAAATGAACAAATACAGCATTCCTGTGAAATAATAATAATAATAATAATACAAATTAATACAGAACAGAAAGTGATCTAATGTAAAACAACACTGCATAGTTTTGACTGTATAAATTAAATATAGATTAATCCTAGTAAATCTACTAAAGAGCAATGAGTGATTTTCTCTTTGTCTCTTGTTAAGTAATTAACATTAATGAAACAGACGGCAGCAGGAATATGATGCTGCTGTCACTTTAAGACTGAATGCACGGATTTAATATACCGATACACATGCGATTTATTTCCCAACTGTTTATTCAAACATTAGCATTACACATCATCACAAATTTCACATCATAGTGTTGCATCTCAGAAGGAGCTCAGTGTCTGGCTGTCAGTGTCACGTTTCCTTTCCTCTCAACCTGGTCTCGTTCTCCATCTCAGGACTCTGATAACCCTGACTTGCGTGATCGTGGCTACATCTACTGGCGTCTGCTGTCCACCGACCCCGTGACCGCTAAAGAGGTCGTGCTGTCTGAGAAGCCTTTGATCTCAGAGGAGACGGACCTGATTGAGCCCACCCTGTTGGACGAGCTCATCTGCCACATCGGCTCGCTGGCCTCCGTCTACCACAAACCCCCCACTGCCTTTGTGGAAGGAAGCCACGGCATTCACCGTAAACATCTGCCCATCCAGCACGGCAGGTACTAAGACAGCTAAATCAAGATCTAGCTAAAAGTCTTGAATATTTCATTGGCTGTCTAGAAATTGCTCTTTGTAAGTGTGAGCTCTGTAATATGGTTTAACAAGTCTTTGGGCCAATAATAACAGATTGCACCAGCGCAAACCCTCTTTTGGCTTTCAACAACTACTGTTGGGATTTACTGAAGACATGCAATGAAAATTTAATGATGGAAGGCGTGGACACTTATTTATTTATTTATTTTGCCGCTGAATTTATTGCATATGCACTCCTACAGAGTTTCCCTTTCAGATGCAAAATTTATGGGAGGAGTATTTAAATCATGCAGTGTGATTTACTATCGTTTGAGGTAGTCAGTTTACTGGTGTTTGTGCCATTTTTTTAACGCCTAGTCTTGCGTAGCCATCCTTCAGAATGATGGCAGAAGGTCTAGTTTGTCACAGCTTTCATTGGCCAAGCGCCGCCCAAGAGGCCATCTGACTTGACATGTCAAGCAACCAATCACTGTTAGTTTTGTTCTGGGTCATGTTTAAGGGCATGAAAACGTAAAGTCTGTGTCCCTGTTGTACACAGACTGTTGTACATCTAATAAATGATTCATTCAAGATTTAAGTTTACTGCAACAGAACTTCACATGCTTTTGAAAATCCAGCGTTTTGCTGATCCTGTTAAGCGCTCATTCAAACACAACGGATTTCTTCTTCCATGAGTGAGTTTGGCGTCACAACGGCTCCCGTTTCCTGGCGTCTCGCGTCTCGCTAAAATCCAGATGACCACTTCGAAACTCCTTAAGCGTTGCCCATTTTCTGCACTTTATGCATCAGACTTTCAGCCAATGGTCTGTGGATGTGATGTCTGAGGCTGAGACTATTTACTGCCTAAAAAATGCATGTCTTGACCTATTTAGTGCTTGACATGGCTGGGATAGTTGCTGTTGGAGGAGGAACCGCAAAGAACTGAGAGTCAAGTCAAGTCAAGTGTATTTATATAGCGCTTTTCACAATACAGATTGCATCAAAGCAGCTTCACAGCATTAAACCAAAATAACACAACAAGGTTGTTTCTAGTGTAAATTTATTGATTGATAAAATTAAATTAATATCCCCAAAATATCCCCAACTGAGCAAGCCAAAGGCAACAAGTCAAGTGCGTGATAGAAGTGGAGAGAATTTTCACCACTCATTTATTTGGATGTTCATTTATTTGGAGTGCCAGAGGAAGATGCCATCTAAACTTAGCATTTGCCAAGATACTTTTTGCTGGTTTGTGACCCTGTGCTAGTTTGCACTGCTCTTGGTAGATTGCGTTGGTCATATTGTAAATGAGCTGCTGCCTCTGTGTTCTTTAATGTGTGCATTGTCGGTAGATCAACTGCAGAACTTTCCACTCCCATCTGCACTTTTATGGGATTGCGGTCCCTCCTTTTCCTGTTTAGTAAATATGGCCCTTAATCTTATAATCACAACTCAAATTCACAAAGTCATGGTAAGTCTTTGCCAAAAGGTCTGGCATCCCTGTCATTTGTTTTTCTCTGAATCAGTCTCAGTCCAGTAAAACAATGGGGGACTCATCGTAAGTAGTGCCACACAGAACCTGCGTTGTCCTCTCCATCAAACAATGAAAAAAGGACTTGTCAGCCCCATCCTTTTGCTCACTTAGTTTCACTTAGTGTTACACATCTCAGTGTGTATCATCATTCTTTTGCAGTATCGACACCGGGGAGAGTCCAGTCAGTACTGGCCAAGCTGCTTCCATCGATCAACCCCAAGTTATTCCATCTCAGGGTGACCTCTTGGGAGACCTGCTTAATCTGGATCTCGGTCCCCCCGTCAACGTGCCCCAGGTGTCTTCTATGCAGATGGGCGCTGTGGATCTCCTTGGAGGTGGTCTTGACAGTTTGGTGCGTGTTCTTAAATTATAATTATATGTTTTGTTGGTGGTTTTTATTTTATGATCTTAATGTCCACCGACCCTTAGAACAATTTACAATGACCATATTTTCCGTAAGAGTACCATGGTTACTCCAGTTACTGTTACAACAGTAAAACTGTGCACTGCAAAAAAAACAGCCTTGAAACATTTACCTAGCCAAATTTTGTTTTATTTGGAGAAAATATATTTAATTATGTTTATTTTTCTTACCTCAAAGGTTGTTTTTTGTGTGTGTTTTGAGCATTAACCTCACTCAGTTTTGTAATTTATTTTATGTTAAGTTTTGTAATTTATTTTAAGGATGTTTAGTTTTTTTCAATTTTTTTTTATTGGGAAAACGGAAAAAAAGTAAATATTCTGTCACCATGAAAAGAAATTAAACAGTGACAGAAATGCTGTTTGATGGAGATGCATATTTTTTTTAAAATGATTTTACAGTACTAACACCTGTACTGTAGTAACTGTGGTATTTTAGCAGAAACTATGGTCACTTAATTGTGAATAGGGAGTGCTAATTTTTTAAACAAATCAGTAGAAATGTTTTAAGTAGTGATGCACCGATCATGATTTTTCATGGCCGATTCCAATTTCTTTACAAGCTAATTTACCGATACCGGTTGCCGATTTCTTTTATTTCTTTAAGCAAATTTATTTGTTGTTTATTTGCTCTATAACAGGCAAACTGGCTTTAAACAAAAAATATCCATAGCCATTTAAAAATGAGGCAACCGTTAATTACGCTACATAAGACACACCTGCTCAAAACAAAAACAGCAGATGAACTGCAAATTCACTTTCTGACAGTAGGTGGCGCTTATGGAACAGCAGCGAGATATACTGATATAAGAGAAAAGAAAATGCCATCAAAACTTTTCTGAAGACAGTCAGTTCCCTTCAGAGATACATTCATATAAACCCCCACCCCCAATTCATATTTACATTTACATTAATTTTTTTCTACCTGTTTTTTGAGCATTGCTATATTTTTCTTACTACATTTCGAGCATACTTTGTAATATATCCACACAAATTACATTTTGGGAAGTAATTGCAATGCAGTTTGTGTGCAAGTCCGGAATTGAGATTGGCCAAAACAAAACTAAAAACCTGCTGGCATCTTTAGTTCTAAGTATTAATCATTCATTTTATTTTGTGTAATTCCATTTCTAATAGGTTTTGTAATGATATTCCTGTAAGAGTGAGCTCAAATTTGCAATCGTGTCCTCCGAGATGCCCATGCAGCTGTTGCTCTTGTCAGAATAACTAGGGTTTCCATTGAAGTTGACTAGTTCTCTGGTGGTTTGTGTTCAGCCTGGGCAGTGTGTTCACTGGTGCAGCTGTGGTTGAGGGGTTTCAGGGCACTCTGCGCAGTGTGATATTATTGCAGCAGTATATTTCACATTTGAGCAATAACCACACTCGTTACCATGGCCACCACATCTCACAAGCTTCTGCCTGATCACAGTGAGCAGCAAATTGAAGAATCACTGGTGGTCTTCAGCGAGGTCAGCTCTTTTTAACTGGAAGGGGATTGTGATTGCGAATGTGATTCCAATCAAACGCTCATCTTTTATTGACCCAATGCTGAGTATTGCTTGCAAATCCAAACATGAAATATAATGTGGGAAACTGATCACGCTAGATATATAGGCATACAGTCCAAAAGTGCATGTCGTGCACTAGACCACTAGTGAAAATGCATCCATTTTGAATTTGTTTTAAATTTCAGTTCAGTTTTTATCATTACAAATAATGAACTAAAAGAATGTATTTTAGTCCCAATGTATTGAGAAGATCCAAAAAGTATCTTGGGGTGTGTTCACACTTATCGTTCGGTTCTTTTGGTTTGAACCAAAAGTCCAGGACTGTAATATAAAGTGCTACCAACATTTTAGTCCTGGTTCGCTTGGCATTCACACTGCAAACAACAGCAAACCTAAAGATGCTAAATGAAGAAAACTGCTTTTATAACGTATGTTTTGCGACAGATCTTACCAAACATCCAAAACAAAGCTGTGTTCTGGGCTAAATGCACTTGTATGTGCATAGCCAACATATGATGGTATTTTGACCTGCTGAGAACTCATGAAGAGCTTATAAAATGTGTAAAGGAGTCGAAAGCATCAGGCATTCCTCTGTTGCACACACAAATGAAGATCTGCTGCAAGTCAGTGGCGGTTCTAATGCCTGTACCGAACTGTAATGGCCAACATAACTCCTGTGACGAGAAGAACCATGTATCCTTGAGCATTCTGCCCTTTTTAGGATCGCAGCGACATCATGTCCTATTTTTGTTTCGTTGAGATGTCTTTGGTCTGTGCTGTGTTCATATTTCATTCATATCGCACCAGAGCTCCCCTTTTCAGGGGTCTCGGTTGGCTTGCTTGGTGCGCACCAGGGTTCGGATGGCAGCGTTCACTTATTCAAATGAACTGCTCTAGAGCAATCGCACCAGAGTTTGGTTCACAATCGAACCAAACCTGCCAAGTGTGAACACACCCTTAAGCTTCAATGGAAGCAAGAACACCTGACCATGTTTACAAATGATCAATATCACTAATTTACTTGTTTCTATATCTCTAATCTCATGCATTTACATGGGTTAGCACCTAGTTATTACCCAGTTATTGTAATTACTATAATAACATAATGTTTATTACCAGTTTTTAATTTCGATGTGTAGTGGAGAGATTGTGTGTATGGTATATATAATAGCTCAAAAGTATTATATCATTCTAGCCACAGGCCCTGCTCTCTTACCCACTGCAACCACAGCACCAGAACCCCAGGGCTGAATGTCTTGCTGCCTTATTCGCATTTATCAACCCACATGAAATCTTTCACTCAACTCACACATACACAGTTCCTGAGGGAAGCGAAGTGGGGATTTAAATGTTTGGTTGTGGTTTGTGCAAATCTGGATGTGTATGCTCTCTAAAAGGACAAAGTGAACACACTGAGAAATGTAAACATTGGCCATATATATTTTTAATTGATAAACAATTACCTTGCACATAGTCTATTGCCAAAACTCAATTTGAAAAAAATAAAATACAATTTCCAGCACACTATCCCAACATTTACATTTAAAGAATTGTTCATCCAAAAAGTGATATTGTCATCATTTACTTACTCTCAAGTCATTTTAAACTAGGGGTGTAACAATAGTCATGTGACGATTCAGTTCGGTACCAGATAACGATGTCATAATACAATACGCTCATTACTTTGAAAAGAGCCAAAAAATGTTTAAATGGGAAATTTTGGCAGTGGTTATTTCAGTTACTGTTCCATCAGCTGGAACCAGTCTGGCCATTCTCCTCTGATCTCTGGCATCAACAAGATATTTTCACCCACAGAACTGCCGCTCACCAGATATTTTCTCTTTTTCTGACCATTCTCTGTAAACCCTAGAGATTGAGGTGGGTGAAAATCCCAAAAGATTTCTGAAATAGCCTGTCTCGCACCAATAACCATTCTACATTTCAAAGTCACTTAAATCACATTTCTTCCCCATTCTGATGCTTAGTTTGAGCATCAGAAGATCTTCTTGACCACGTTTACATGTCTTAATGCATTGAGTTGCTGACGTGTGATTGGCTGATTAGATATTTGCGTTAAAGAGCAGTTGAACAGCTGTACCTAATAAGGTGTCTGGTGAGTGTATTGTCGCTATGCACAATACATATTGTTGCATTGATGTATTGCGATATATTGTTACATCCCTATTCCAATCCGTTTTACTTTCTTTTGTAGAACGTACTCCCAAGTGGATATCTTTTAAAATGCCATTTTGCGTTGTAGTTTGGACTGTGAAAACGGAGGTATTCGAAAACGATCATGTATTTTTAGTCATGTGACTCATATTTTACTGCAATTGCTTTAGTAAGGAAAATGACTGTATTTACTCACAATTTGCTGTCCTACAGCAAAACATGAGAGCAGTTTTACACCAAACATATAATGGTGCGTGAGTGTGACCTGGATGCATCAGTGAATGGTGAGATATTTTGCTAGATAAAATGATCCTGCTGGAAGAATATCATGCACAATACGGTTAATTTGGCGTTTTCCGATGTTTCAGTGTGGATGTGAAACTTTTGGAAAACGCTTGAAAACGCTAGTACGGATGGAGACCGCTTTGAAACGAAAACGCCATTTTCAAAGGCATCTGGATTAATGTAGACGTAGCCTTAGCTGCTCTTTTCCATTCAGTGACAGTAAATGGGGACAGGGTTTGTTGAGCTTAAAAAATGAAGCATTATACCTTCTTTTGCATTTCTCTGAAGAAAATTATACTGCCTGGAATGACTCGAGGGTGAATATATGATGACAGAATCTTCATTTTGGGTGAACAATCCCTTTAATGAGTATTGTGGGAAATATTGCGGATATATGCCAGAAACCTCACATCCAGAAACAATTTGTCCATATCTTTTGTCCTGGAGCTACAAAAGGCCTGTTTCCTCCTCCTCGTGAATAATAGGATTTGTCAAGCAGGCATCTTGCTTCAGGAGGAAGCACCTCCAGCATGGCACATGTAAAGAGTTTATATCTGGGCAGCGCAGGTGCTGCTACTCAGGCCAATCTTCTCTCCAGATTGGAGAAGATACCAGCCTTGCACGGGTGCCCTGAACAAACCAGGATTGAGACACCGGCCGCCTGCTGTGTGAAGGAGCTGTTCTAGCTCAAGTCGTGGTGAGCAGGGTGTAAGGAAAGGTTTTGCAATCCCGTCTCTAGACTAGTGATGGACTCATCATTGAGATTCACTGCTCATTCACTCCTTCACTCGATGGCATCTGTCTCAGTCTGACATCATTATGAAATGAATTATGAATTTTCAAGTAGCTAGTACTAGTCAATAATGAAGATTATGCAGACACTTAATATATGATCTGCAAGGAAGACGATGTTTTTATTTTATTACCAAAACTGATAACTACTACGCAGGGTTTGAAATTAACTTTTCACTCACCGGCCAATTTGGCTTCTAAATTTTTAAGTTATTCTGGGTTATTTCTTTTTTTCTTCCTTTTTTCATATATATATACAGTGCAATGCATAAGTGAATACACCCATGCTAAAGTTGACTAAGAAGAGGAATAAAAAATCATATTTTGGAAATTGAACTTAATGCCTTAATTTAAAAAATTAGGAAAAATCCAACCTTTAAGGACACCAATTTTCTTTGTGAATGAATAATGTATCGTAAATAAATAAATGTTCTTCCTTAAAATACATGGTGCATAAGTGAGTACACCCCTATGTTAAATTCCCATAGAGGCAGGCAGATTTTTATTTTTAAGTATTTTTTTATAAAAAAAATTTAGGATACTATGCATCCTGATAAAGTTCCCTTGGCCTTTGGAATTAAAATAGCCCCACATCATCACATAGCCTTCACCATACCTAGAGATTGGCATGGGGTACTTTCCATAAGATCATCTCTCAGTGCAAATCAAACTAGCTATTAGGCTAACTGAAATAAAACCATGCCAATCTCTAGGTATGGTGAAGGCTATGTGATGATGTGGGGCTATTTTAATTCCAAAGGCCAAGGGAACTTTATCAGGATGCATAGTATCCTAAAAAAAAATATAAAAAAATACTTAAAAATAAAAATCTGCCTGCCTCTATGGGAATTTAACATAGGGGTGTACTCACTTATGCACCATGTATTTTAAGGAAGAACATTTATTTATTTACGATACATTATTCATTCACAAAGAAAATTGGTGTCCTTAAAGGTTGGATTTTTCCTAATTTTTTAAATTAAGGCATTAAGTTCAATTTCCAAAATATGATTTTTTATTCCTCTTCTTAGTCAACTTTAGCATGGGTGTATTCACTTATGCATTGCACTGTGTATATATATGCGTGAGTGTGACCTGGACGCATCAGTGAATGGTGAGATATTTTATATGGTGAGATGTGTATGTACATACATATATATATATATATATATATATATATATATATATATATATATATATATATATATGTGAAAAAAGGAAGACACTGTATACATGTACACTGTATACACTATATATATGTATATATATATATCTCACCATATAAAATATCTCACCTTTCACTGATGCGTCCAGGTCACACTGAGTGAGTGTGACCTGCGAAAATTACTGTATTTACTCACAATTGCTGTGAGTAAATACAGTAATTTTCGCAGTAAAGCAATTGCAGTAAAATATGAGTCACATGACTAAAAATGCATGATCGTTTTCGAATACCTCCGTTTTCACAGTCCAAACTACAACGCAAAATGGCGTTTTAAAAGATATCCACTTGGGAGTACGTTCTACAAAAGAAAGTAAAACGGATTGGAATAGGGATGTAACAATATATCTCAATACATCAATGCAACAGTATGTGTTGTGGATAGCGACAATACAGTCACCAGACACCTTATTAGGTACAGCTGTTCAACTGCTCTTTAACGTAAATATCTAATCAGCCAATCACTGTATCTATATCTATATATATTCATTTCTTATTCAAACAATAAGAATATATTCATAAAATGTATTTTAGGTGGACAGATCAATATAGTACAAAGATCATTAAAAAAAAATGTAGGATGTTGGAAGATAACAATGTCTTTATCTGTTAACCAAATGATTTTTAATCTTCGCCATTGCTTTAATGCAAATGAACAAGCGCGCCGTTATTTGTTGCGTATGACGGGCATGTTCAAGTAAGCCAGATATGCGCAGATTTAATATATCATGATGAGTATTTGTGCTAAATCTGCGCAGATTTGGCTTACACGAACTTCCCCAGCAAAGTGAGTAAACATAACACGCCAAATTGGCTAGTGATTTAACCGCGTTACCCGCCACAGGTCATTTTTACCCGCATTTGGCGGGTGTTAATTTCAAACCCTGCAACAACAGAAAATTCAATGTGTGTAAACAAATGAAAATAACACAATATACCATGTAGTATATAAAAATGAGGAAAAACAAAACGTGTGTAAATGTGTTGATGACATGGAATAGAACAAAAATCCAGCACTCAAAATGGATTGGAGTATACAGGAAGTGGAATGGATTGTCAAACAAACTGCAAATAATTGTTTTCCTTTCCACCCAATTTAACACCTTGCCCAAACTCACCTCTTAACACTGGCACAAAGCCTTGCATTCAATGCACTGAATATGCTCCTGCTGAGTCATTAAATGAGTCATTCCAATAAAATACCAGTGTGTTCCTCATCTCTCTGTCAAGGAAACAATGTTCAGAGCCGAGGAATGTTGAACATTCAACAGAACCATCTGAGTGCTCAAGGTCGTGAGAATGTTTCAAAGAGATGAACACTGTAGACTCAGCAGCCTAAGGCATGCATTTTTAAACTTGCAGTCTCAACGGCCTCTAGCTAGATTAACATTGACATTTAGCATGTCTGGGGCACAGAGTACATCTAATTTGAATCACATTAGGAATCAGTTGCATTTGGCAAAACCTTCAGTTTCTACCAAACCCTAAATCATGCCTGTTGCACTTTATGGCTCAGCTTGAGATTTGTGTCCTGCTGAGTATGAATCTGTTAGGTTGTTTAATCATGCCGGTTTTCTCGCCATGAAAATCAAGGTGACCGTATGGCGGAAGGTCAGTAAGAGGAATGTGGGCTTGGGGAAAGAATATGCAGAGTTTTAGTCGCCACGCATTTACTTTCTAAATGCACTTGAAACTCACTGCACTGATTCAAACACACAAGAGTTTTCATGACTTCCATGATGCATCTCCAGGGGAAGTCCTTGCTTTTGTTTTCCTTGTGGATCTTGATGGTAAATATCCAATATTTCTACATTTCCATCATTTCCTCATCCATATTTGATTAATATACTTCGATTCAATGACTTAATTATGGGCGGGGATGTTCGGTGCACAAATATAATCTAAGCAACCAATAAAATCGAAGTGAAAGAGATGTCGAATTACCATGTGTTTTGTTAGGACACAGTGTGAAAGTGAAAGGAGATCACCCAAAAATATTTTGTCATCATTACCCACAATAATGTTGTTCCAAACCTGTATGACTTTATTTCTGTGGAACATTTCCCCATATTTTTACTAAGAAGCATTTTCTTGTTACCAAAAAAATGTACCATACATTTTCCCACCAAAATAAAAGCTCAGAGGTTAAATGTTTAAGGCACAAATATAAGTATTGTAATGTTACAATTGTAATGTAAAACGTTATTTATTATATAATTTTTCTTAGGTACAATTTTTTTGAGAATTTTCCTTCTAGTAATATTTCTTATTTTGTTTAATATTATTTATTTATTTATAGTCATATTGATATAATCACACAATTAGCCAAATTGTGCAGCCCTAAAAACAAGCACTGCAAACCTGAAGCTCTTTAAAAACACTTTTTAAATTGCATTTATTGATTTCATTTTATTTTATTGATTTATTTTCCCAAATTATGCAGCCCTAGTCAATGATCACCAAAACTGTATGGTTATCAACATCCTTCAAAATATATTAATTTGTGTTCCACGGTAGAAAGTAAGTCATACAGGTTTGAAACAACATGAGGGCGAGTAAGTGATGACAGAATTTTCATAGTGTTCAAAATGTCATCATGTTCAGAAAGGCTTGTGGATTTATGGATATTTTTCTTCTTCAGTATTTCAGGATTATATCATCCAGAGCATTAACTTCACTCACAAAGCAAATTTTCCTTAAATTCCACTGCCACTTCTAATGCATATTTCAGCTTGTGAAATATCACTGCTCATCTTCAGTCTTAACTAACTACTGTGATGAGGGGTTGGCAGCAGTAAAGCCCTGCAACATGAAAACACCGCTCAACTCTTACTTCCCACAGGAAAGCCTCTTTCATGAGCTAGAGGACTCTTTGAGGTTGATTTTAACCATGGCAAGAAAAAAAGTGCAAAATTTCAGGCTTTAATCATTGTTTGTGACATCACTTCCTTTGTAAACAGGAAAATCTTTGTTATTAATGGATCCTTTACATCTCTCTCTGTCTCTCTCATGTTGTTTGTGGGCCTGGAAATGGGTCTTCTGTTCTCTGTTGTAGCTCGGGGGAGATCTGGGAGGAGGTGTTGGGGGCAGTCCTGCAGTAAGTGAGCTCCTCTCTCTCCGCTCGTATCCGCCTGTCCACTCTCAGCATGCTGTGCACTATTCATTGATTATTAATAGTTTATAGAATAGATGCCCTCTTGTGTGTCCTGCTTTGGTTTTTTCTGCTGCATGCACAAAAGTCCATTCTGCTTTGTGGTGATAAGATGTGTAACTTCTCTAAAGATGTTTTTGAAGTACTGAAGGCTCATTCTGTGTTGTTTTTGAAAACTTTTCTCAGCTAAAGAAAGAATTGTTTTCTTCTAAAGAAAGACAAACATAAATGGTGATGAAAGGCAAAATTTTCAATGCCATTGATGAATGTTTACTGAGTAATCCACTAATTTGTATGGGGCGGTTAAAATTATTATTTTCATTGATTTGAAGCCAAATTACAAGAGAGGAAAAATGACTTTGTTTCAGCTGTATACAAAGTAACCCACATTTGGTTTTTGACCACTGAAAATGTCTAAAATCGTCACCTTCCTAAAACAATTGCCTAAGTCATTTTTCAATTATTGGTTCAGTTTTTTTGTGTTTTCTGAGAAACTTGAAAAAATGACTTGGCCAATTATTTTAGGAAGGTGACGAAATGTAACTCATGGAGTCACACTGAGATCCCCATATCTCTGGGATTGAACCATATAGAACTTTAAGAATGGAGATATCAAAATAAATGTTTATTAAAAATCAGAATCTAAAAGAATATTAATATATCTTTAATAGCCAACAGCCATATCACCCTGTAGCCCAAGACTGGTTGCCCACTGAAGCTAAGCAGGGTTGAGCCTGGTCAGTACCTGGATGGGAGACTCCTGGGAAAACTAGGTTGCTGCTGGAAGAGGTGTTAGTGAGGCCAGTAGGGGGCGCTCACCCTGTGGTCTGTGTGGGTCCTAACACCCCAGTATAGTGACAGGGACACTATACTGTCAAAGAGCACAGTCCTTCGGATGAGACGTAAAACCGAGGTCCTGACTCTCTGGTCACAAAAAATCCCAGGATGTCTTTCAAAAGAGTAGGGGTGTAACCCCGGCATCCTGGCCAAATTTGCCCAGTGACCTCTGTCCATCATGGCCTCCTAATCATCCCCATATACTGTATACTGATTGACTCTATCACTGTCTCCTCTCCACCAATAAGCTGGTGTGTCGTGGGCGTTCTGGTGCAATTTGGCTGCCGTCGCATGCGTCGCAATGCTGTACATTGGTGGTGGTTGAGGAGATTCCTGCCCTTCTATTTAAAGCGCTTTGAGTGCAGAGAAAAGTGCTATATAAATGTAATGAATTATTATTATTATTATTATTATTATTATTATTAATAATACTTCTTGAGTTATAGGCATGCACACTTTTCGAAAAAGTGCTTTTTCCCATTTTTGGACTGTCACCATTGGCATATAATACAACAAGGATTGCTAAAGTCAGCTGATGTTACAAATAGACTTACCAATCTCTGTAAAAATAGGATAATAATGTTATCTTCTATCATCTTTCTAAAGTAATTTTCCCCCTGTAATTTGGCTCTAAATCTCAGGTGAAATTTGTCCCCCTTCTACAAAATAGTGGATTACTCAGTAAATATTCATCCATGGCATTTAATAATTTGTTTTTCTTCTTCATTTTTGTATTTTCCACCAGAATCAAAATCAAAATAAAATTGCCATGGACCTCTGGTTGTGTTAACACGGAATGACCCTGCAGATTTTTTTTTACCTACATTTCTTGTTCATATCTTGCACTGCTCTTATGTAGTTTGTCCGTAATATCAAAATACAATTTTCCTCAAATTCTGCACCTACTCATAACTCATAACAAGAAAGCCTGTTGCTTTTGTTTAAAGGGTTACATGAACATGTACAGAAGTAGATTAAACCCTTTGACCCTTATGTGTGTGTCACGCAGGTGGGCCAAAACTTCATCCCGTCATCGGTGCCCAACACTTTTGCGCCGTCTCCTACACCTGCTGCTCTCAGTAGTGGGCTCAATGACCTGTTTGAGTTGTCCACAGGAATGTCCATTGCTACAGGAGGATATGTGACACCTAAAACTGTGAGTGCTACTCGCCGCGTATCTTTAAACCATAACCCCTCACCTTTGTTTCTGATCTTTAAGCAGCCAGCCAACCAATGAAGACAGCCAGAACCTTTCCAAATTCACCAAACTCCTCATACCGAGAAGCGTGTATAGTCAAGATCAAAGTCAGACCAGAGATGTTGCTTGATTAGTGATTCACCAATTCTGAACTACAGAAAACAAGAACTTGACTTTTTTTTTCCATAATAATCCACTGACACAATAGGACAAACAAACATTAGCTCTGTTTCAGAACCTAGTGATGCCATTTTAGGCATTACAGCCACATTCACAGTGCAAATTTCATTCCAAATAATAGGCAACAATATTAATATTATGCTTTCTAAAATACCGTATTGTTCCGAATATAAGGCAGTGTTTTTTTTTTTTTTTTTGGAAATACATCTGAAAAAATGGGGACGTCTTTGGGCATGTTCACACTGGCAGTTTAGTTCGGAACGTGGCACGGTTTGCATGAAGAATTGGTACCGAACCTGAGACTACCTGAAGGAGGTGGTCTGAGTTCGGTTGCCCTCGAACTGTGCCATGATTCGCGTGAATGTGAAAGCAACACGGACTCGGGTGCGCGCTTGTTCAGGAAGAAAAGTAACCTGCTAATGCTTTTTAGCCAAAGGCGATGTATTTAGTTCAATAAAACACATGTAAGGGATGCTAGTGTTGATGATTTATCTTTGATACAAGCCTGCAGTGTAATCGCTCATAGCGAGTGCAATCAGGGCGGCAAATGAATGGCAATCAACTGTCTCCTCAAAAGAGTCTGTTCGCAAGCAGCTGAAAGCCGCCTTTATGCGACACATACAGTAAACCCAAGTGTTGTTTACTCTGCTGCGCATACTAGCACCAAATTAAGAAAAAACTAAATATATTAACCTGCGTTCTGTTTTCTATCGTGCGGCGCGCACGTTTGTGATGACGTAAGATATAAACTTCGATTAGAGAAGTTCAATTCTGAAAAAATTGAGAATCATGAATTTTTTTGTTTCAAACTGATCACGATTCTGAACAGACAACTAAATAACATGTAAATTACTAGAGTTTCTGACAAAATTTTAGTTGCTGCAGTCTATTTAATTAAATGTTTAACTAATTTGAATGAATTATTATTTTTTTAAATGGTTTGAATGAATGATTCAATGACTCACTCATAAATACTTAACTTGTTTCATTACTGGATGAATCAGCATTTTTAAACAAATCTCTCAAATGAATGATTCAATGACAAATACATTTAACAGTCACTTGCCGCCCCCTAGTGGCATAACAATGTAATCGATACAATCGTTAATTGAAGCTCAATGTTACTTTTAAAATGGAGTTTGCTCTATTTTGCTCTATTACACTACTGTTGACATTGGTGTACTATCCCAGTACTTCTGTTATAATTTTAATTATTGTAAGACAAAAATAACGATATTGTGTGTTTGAGAAGACTGTTTGTGAAGCTGTTTCATAACTAGACATGGTAACTGCTCTCTCTGGGTCAGCGGGAGCGAGCACAGATTTGAATGTTCCGGTGTCAAAGATTTAATAGACAGAGGCGAATCGTTATCATTTATGAATGAGATTGCGTGGGTGTTTGAATTGAAATCGTGATCTTTTAACAATTAATCGTACAACTCTAACTTCGATAGAATCAAATTGAAGCCAAACCAACGCTGCGGGGGGGCGCCAGGAACAATTGCACTCGGACTCAGACCGCAGCAAATGTGCCCAGTGTGAAAACACCTTTATATTCAAGGTCTACACTTTTACATGTCAATCATTCACCAAATACGTGTTTCCCCCAGGACTGATAAACGCAGCGGAGTCAAACAACTCTCATTAAGCAGCCAAGAAATGTGGTGTGTCTGAGTGTAATGTTAGAAGATGGCGAGCCTAAAAATGCTAACAGTCAAAGAAAAGCTTATCGTGGTCCTAAAAGCGGAGCTTCGAAGAAACTGACAGGCAAGTGTATCAGTACGTAGCCGAAAAAAATAAATCAAGGGTAGCCCAGAACCAGAGCCGTCATCCAGCTGAAGGCACTGGAAATCTCCAAAGAGCTGAACCCACCCACCAGCAAGGCCCATCATTTCTTATTTCCAGCTACGTACTGATAGCCTGGTCCTTCTAGACTCTCGTACATTTCATTTGTACATAGAGTCTGGCCACTCTCCATTGACAGGCGTTAACTTCCTTGAAGACAATAGTTAAAACTATTGGATCTGCCCAGAGCCACTCTGGATCTGCCATAACCAATCGCTAACGTTTGGTCGTGACGTAACCCTACAACTCAAACTAGCGCACGACCTCAACGTCATCGTTCTCAGCCACTCCCTCTGTTCGCTGATTGGACCGGTAAAAATTTGGTCGGAGAAAACCCACGAATATACCGCAAACCCAGACGGAATACTGAAGGAAAATGAAAATTGAGCGGAAGTACGTAGGAGGGCGGAGCCAGGCTAACATACTGACACACTTGCCTGTCATTTTCTTCGAAGTGGCCGCTTTGATGGATTAGCATTACGCCGCAGAACAAGTATTGCCCAGCTCTTGCCCTCCAACTTCAGGGAGAAACTGCTGTCTTTTCAGCACTTTGTGCCACTGGGTCACATTTTCCCAGCAGCCTTTAATCTACAATGAAGGGCTTTTTCCTGCGAGGACAAAAAGTGCAGATCAGTCTATTCTCATTCTCCAGCATGAGAATTAACTTCATGTGCTACATAAATAAACGCGTGCAGAACAGCTTCTTGGGGACTGAAGTCTCGGGAATCATCATTAATAAGAGCTCCATTAGAGCCAGAGTAGGTCAGTGGAGTAGGACAGAGCACAATTACTCCTTATTAGGATACTTTATGACCTACCTTGTGGAGTTATCAAATACCTGGGTGCCTCATGCTGCGTATATTTATATGTTAATTTGTCTCTTTTTATCTGATTTTCTTTTTTCATTTTGGATGCCAGCTCAGTTCTTGTAAGCAACAGTGTCTGGGTGAGTGAGTGTGGGTGGATGTCAGACTCCTCTATTAGGTGTCCTTTAGTTTAGAAGGTCTAGTTGTCCTCTTAGAGAGCCTCATAGCATTAATTTAATCAGTAGACAGACTGTAAAATGGGTACACTGAACACTCATTGGTGTGGTTTTTGAAGGTATGGCTGCCAGCAGTCAAGGCCAAAGGACTGGAGATATCTGGAACCTTCTCTCGGCGTCAGGGACACATGTACATGGACATGAACTTCACCAATAAAGCCCTGCAGCACATGACTGACTTTGCCATCCAGTTCAACAAGAACAGGTCTGTGATTGTGATTTATCATTGTGGCATATTTTCCTGTTACCATGCTCCAAAATTAAGGTTTTATATTTATGAGTAATTATTGATTTATAATAAATAAAACCAGTACATTTTTTATTTAGTTATATATTAATATTAGATTTAATAGGCTACATGCTATATTTTATATACTAAATTATTATATATAATTTGTATATAGATTTTTTTTGGTTAATAGATTTTTAAATTAATATTGTTGAATATATATTTTAACAACATATTTAATATAGACTACCATTCAAAAGTTTGGATTTTTTTAGATCTAAATTAATTGTTTTATTTGTTAAGGACGCACAAAAGCCAGAGTAAAGATAATGTTATAAAAAATTATATTTCAAATAAATGCTTTTAAAGTTCATAATATTCCTGAAAAACGTGCATCATGTTTTCCACAACATTAAGCAGCACGACCGTTTTCAACATTGATAATAATAAGAAATGTTTCTTAAACATCAAATCATCATATTAGAATGATTTCTGAAGGATCATGTGACACTGAAGACTGGAGTAATGATGCATTAAAAATTCAGCTTTGTCATCACAGGAATAAATTACACAAAAATGTATTAAAATAGAATTAAAATAGATTAAAATATAGCAACAGTTATTTTAAATTTTAATAATATTTCACAACATTACTTTTTTACTAGGGATGCACGATAATGCATTTTGGCCGATATTCGATATGCCGATATTTTCAAACTAATTTTGTCCGATGCCGATACCGATACCGATATATACACATTTTCCCCCTGATATATTTACACTTTAATTTTACTGAAGAGAAATCCAAGTCTCTCTCCTGTACTACCTTTACTGTATTACACTCATGTGTTGTAGATAAGGCAATTTACAAGACAAACAAAACAACATTTGATTCTACCATAAATGTATAATTTTACAAATGTAGACAGACATTCACCCCTGAAAAATAGGTAAATTATTTCACTTGGAGAATAAATGATATGCCATTGCCACAGTTTATTTTTAAGTTCAGACTTTAAACTTCAGTCCTTAGAAGTAAAATAAATAGAAAAAAAAAATTCAAATAAAAAAATGTACATCTTCTCCTACTTGAACAGGTCTACCAAATGCTCCCCTGTTTTCGGTGCTGATGCGGTGGTGACCCGTTCATGTACTGTAACATGTAAGGGTGGCGCTGCCAAAAAAGCAACTAAAAGCTGTCACAAAGAATCGCAAAAGTAATGATTATGAATATGGCAAATATGGCAAGGAGACATTTTAATTGTTTATTAATAAACAAGTGTTTTCTGTGTCGGCTGCAAAGATGAAGTTGACTGACTCGCGATCTTCGGAGTAGGCTAGTGAACGCGCCAGAGAGAAATGCACATTTCGGATTACATAGTTTTCTTTCGTTTTGAATTGTTATGTTTAAAAATATGATTTCAAACGTTCTGTAGATAATAGATATATTTATCAGGTCTGTGAGGCAAGTAAGATATGCTGAGTTTCGTTTCATTTATGAGACGAGCTCCAGTTCATGCGCGCGCCTCCATGTCGTGATATCTATTATCTGGTTTAGGCTACTTATTATTTATTAGGCTAAATCCAGGCAATTGGTTGATGAAACATTTTTTAAAATTAAGATACAATTAATACAAAACGAAATTCTTTTAGAAAGGCTTTGTGCTTTCTGTTTGAGGTCTCTGTGGAAGTTTTAAAGCAGTCTCTATTAGTGCCGCTTTCAGAGCGCTCACGTCCGTAACCGAGAACTGTCACTGTTTTTCCTCATAAATGCGAACACGAAAAATAAAATAAAATGAATATTTTATGCTCTGTGGAGAGCATAGTAGCTTGGAGAGTTTACATTAGTAAGCTACAGGACATCGTCTTTCGAAACATGACCTGCACGAAAGAGAAAAAAAAATACTGCGTCATTGTACCCAGCACTTCTGAAAATGCACTTGCAAATGCGTCTCTGTCCCCAGCACATCTCAAACCAAACTGACGCTCATGCTAGAAATGCCTCCACATGTTGGAAGTTTAAGTTGCTGGTGCTCATGCTATGTTCACGGTCGTCACGTGCACATAGGAAACACGCCACCCTATCGGCAAGGCTCATCGGCAGAAATATTCATATCGGCCGATGCCGATGATGGTCATTTAAAGCTTTTATCGGCCAATACCGATGTTGTGCCGATATCATCGTGCATCCCTATTTTTTACCATTTTTTAAATGTGTTTTATAATTTGTTTATTTAGAATTTGTATACATTTTTTGCCATTATAACAAAACTATAAATTCTTTCCATTTCCTAACTAAACTTCTGATGGTAATTTTCTTTAGATAATCTAAAGATCTATTTAGGATTAAATAATAATTTTTACATGGTTATTTATTTAAACCCTGAATTGTTTTTTGATTCTTAAGTTACAGGCCACATAGCCAGCAACTCTAACTTTTGCTCTCATTTGCTAAGTGTTTAAGTAAAAGTACCATTACTTTCCCCCCAAAAAAGTAGTGTGAGTAGAGTAAAAATTTACATGTCCAAAAAACTACTTGAGTAAGAGTAAAAAGTATTAAAAGTAAGTAAAGTAACTTGAGTATTTAAAAGTACTCTTGTGTAGTGAGTAGTGAGCTGCCGATTCTACACTTATATTAGACACTTTACAGTGCAAATTAAAAATGTAGAAAAACGGGTGCATGCTGTAATTCTCTATCTTTGGTTTAACAGTTTTCATTTTGACTGCCAACTTTTTAAAATACATTAAAACAACACAGAAAGACTATTACAGAGAAGAAAACGTTTTCAGTACACTCACTATTTAAAAAAAAAAAAAAAAAATCAGTTGTAAGGCCTTAATAAACACTGAGCAAGCTATTGTATCACATGAAATATCAAAGTTCAGAACAGTGCAAAGAATACAAAAACCTTTATAAGAACCTTTATGAAATTCATAAGAGTTCAGTCTCGCACACTAGAGATGGCTTTAAAAGAGAGATTATTCTCTCCAGAACGCTGCCAGTTTTAGGGTTTTGAGATAAAGAAATGAGAATCACTAATATTATCAAACAGTGAATCTCCCCTAATGCACTGAAATAGGCCGAGATAGTGAGCTAACACGAACTACATTGTAATTCCAGTCCACTGAATGTTACAAATTTAAACGTAAATGCACATTGTTCGAAAAGTGAGTGATGTGAAGGCCAAGTATGGTTACTCATTCTTGGAATTTGTCCTATGCATTTAACCCATCAAAGTTAGTGCACACACACATTAGGAGCAGTGAGTAGTGAACACACACACTGCACTGCAAACCATGGACACACATGCCCGATTACTCTCCCTATCCAATCATGTTGATGGATTTTTTTTTTATTAAACACAAACGGAAGGAAATTAAGTAAAAGTACTACTTAAAAATCAAATATCTTTTAAAAACTACTTATCACAGTAATATGAGTATTTGTAAATCATTATTTCACACCCCTGCCTGTAACTGATACATTAAGTAGAGCTATGAGACACTATAATCCCGTTTTGTTGTCTTGTCTTTAGTTTTGGAGTGATCCCCACCACACCTCTCCCCGTTCACACTCCACTGATGCCCAGCCAGAGCATCGACATCTCCCTCCCTCTCAACACCATCGGACCTGTGATGAAGATGGACCCTCTAAACAACCTACAGGTACGATGCATTACTGCCCTTTGCCACATACTTTTACACCCCCATAAACACCCACACACGGCCCAGTGGGCCCTTCTGAGGTCCCTTTCTTTGCCTTAATCATCCCACAGGAAATAAACCGTTCCAAATATGCCGTTAATGTTTAAATTACATCACTGTGTATCCAAACCTCCAAGCTTTCAACTGCACAGCGGGCACATTTGTCCAATATTATTGTCTCTGATTATTTGAGTCAGTTGTCCCCACGTGCTTCATTAGTTACTGAGATCATTTGGGTGAACAGCAGCTGCAAAACATTCAATTTAATGCCTTTAAAACACTCTAGATAATGAGCACTTGCCCACGGCATCTGGTCTACTAATGCTGATAATCAATCAGATACAAATGTCATAATGAATCATCGTCATTTCATATGATTTATATCGACATGTTTCTGCCTCATTAGTTATACTACAGAGTGTTGGATTATCTTTAGATGTCTATCTGAGTTTGCTCCTTCCTTAACATTTACCAGGGTCCCCGCGGATCCTTAAAAAGTCTTAAAAGGTCTTAAATTAGATTTTTTAAATTTAAGGCCATAAAAAGTCTTAAAAATTATATATTTTTTAAAAAATGTCTTATTTTTATTTATGAAAGGTCTTAAATTTTAGATGACACTTTGACTTAGACTTATCTAAATGCTTTCGAAATTAAAACTATCTAATTAGAGGCTCTTATTATTTTTTTAATTCTATCTTGGTGGATTTGCTTGTTCACGTGACAATTCGCGCCACTTACGGCAGTATATCAGCCTGCGTCTGTCTCCTGCACGTGAGAAGAGAGAAGAAAACGAGTAAATGTCAGTTCGATTGTAAGTTAAGTCTTTATGTGCTTAGGAGTGTGCGATGTTGTCTATGAACTATGATGATATTGTAATCATTGTTTTAACTATGTACGAGGCACTGCGAGTGCGAGCTGACATCACGTTTCTCTCATGCTTTACTTTCACTGCGTGATGTGTCAGTTTATAGATGTCCCCAAATGAGTTTTTGTCTTATATTTATATTATATGTTGTTATATTAGAATATCACATGAGCAAGAGTGCCGTTTTCCTTTGCACAATTGCAAATGT
Organism: Abramis brama; assembly: GCF_963993115.1. Taxonomy (NCBI): domain Eukaryota; kingdom Metazoa; phylum Chordata; class Actinopteri; order Cypriniformes; family Leuciscidae; genus Abramis; species Abramis brama. The sequence goes on from NC_139967.1 coordinate 42,823,060, forward strand.
GCTATTTATTTTATACAACAGTTAAATTAACAATAAAGTTAACATTGTGAGTTACTTTTTGGACACAATATTGTCCATTTTCACTTTATATTGCCGACGAGAATTTCATAATGAAGCCGTGGTCCAACAGACAGCGATGATATTTTTTTTCTTTTTTACTGAAATCCGCGTTTTGAACGAATCATTTTAACGATTCAATGAACAATCACTTGTTTTTTGAATGAATCAGCCGTTTGAACAAATCGGTTGACTCCAACAACTCGCTTATTAAGACAGTGACTTGCCGCCACCTACTGGTGGTTTCAGTTTCATATTTAACCCTTTCATGCATGAATTATGATAACCTCAGTCAGGATTTTTTTCCTATGTGTTTTTATTGCTCTTAGTGCATGAAAAACAAGAATTGATTTTTATTTTATTTTTTTACAAATTTTTCAAAGAGATCTTCAGATGTCCACTTGAGTGGACAGCATGCGGTTGGTTTAAACTTAAAGGGATAGTTCACCCAAAAATGAAAATTCTGTCATCATATACTCACCCTCAAGTTGTTCCAAACCTGTATGAGTTTCTTTGTTCTGCTGAACACAAAGGAAGATATTTGGAAGAATGTTTGTAATCAAACAGATCTCGGTCCCCATTGACTTCCATAGTATATATTTTTTCCTACTATGGAAGTCAATGGGGACCGAGATCTGTTGATTACAAACATTCTTCCAAATATCTTCCTTTGTGTTCAGCAGAACAAAGAAACTCATACAGGTTTGGAACAACTTGAGGGTGAGTAAATGATGACAGAATTTTCATTTTTGGGTGAACTATCCCTTTAAGATATAATATATTAAATATAAGACAATAATCAAACACATAAAGTATGTGAATTTAACAAACTAATCAATACAATTATATCAAATCATGTGAAAACTATAAAATATATACAAAAAATATAAATGCAAAATATTGCAAAGGCTTCATACAACTTCATACAAGTTGCACTTCGCGTATCTTTGATATCAGAACATGAGGACGTGATTCCATCAGAATTTTCTACAGTCTGTCAAGGTACAACTGTGGACACCACTCAGATGCTCCCTCCAGTGCACCAGAGTATGGAGATTTACCCTTATTAGCTGATAATTCTGATTATGTTCAAGATGGACATGCACATTTCTATCATAGCCCTCCTCTGAGAAAACCTAGCGATACGTTTTTTTCAATCTCATCTGAAATGATCAGTGTTGGGGGTAATGCATTACAAGTAACATGCGTAACGCATTCAGATTACTTTTTTGATGATACAAGTAATGTAATGTGTTACAAGTAACATGCATTACCTAATCAGATTACTTTTTTATCTAACAAGTAATTAACTACAAGTAATGTGCATTACCTAATCAGATTACTTTTTTATCTAACAAGTAATTAACTACAAGTAATGTGCATTACCTAATCAGATTACTTTTTGATGTAATGAGTAAAGAAACGCATTACAAGTAACATGCATTACGTAATCAGATTACTTTGTGATGTTATGAGTAAAGAAACGCATTACAATAACGCACATTACATAATCAGATTACTTTTTGATGTTATGAGTAAGGAAACGCATTACAATAACGCACATTACATAATCAGATTACTTTTTGATGTTATGAGTAAGGAAACGCATTACAAGTAACATGCATTACTTAATCAGATTACTTTTTGATGTTATGAGTAAGGAAACGCATTACAAGTAACATGCATTACCTAATCAGATTACTTTTTTATCTAACAAGTAATTAACTACAAGTAATGTGCATTACCTAATCAGATTACTTTTTGATGTAATGAGTAAAGAAACGCATTACAAGTAACATGCATTACGTAATCAGATTACTTTGTGATGTTATGAGTAAAGAAACGCATTACAATAACGCACATTACATAATCAGATTACTTTTTGATGTAACGAGTAAAGAAACGCATTACAATAACGCACATTACATAATCAGATTACTTTTTGATGTAACGAGTAAAGAAACGCATTACAATAACGCACATTACATAATCAGATTACTTTTTGATGTTATGAGTAAGGAAACGCATTACAATAACGCACATTACATAATCAGATTACTTTTTGATGTTATGAGTAAAGAAACGCATTACAATAACGCACATTACATAATCAGATTGCTTTTTGATGTTATGAGTAAGGAAACGCATTACAATAACGCACATTACATAATCAGATTACTTTTTGATGTTATGAGTAAGGAAACGCATTACAAGTAACATGCATTACATAATCAGATTACTTTTTGATGTTATGAGTAAAGAAACGCATTACAAGTAACATGCATTACGTAATCAGATTACTTTGATGTTATGAGTAAAAAAACGCATTACAATAACATGCATTACGAAATCAGATTACTTTTTGATCTAACAAGTAAAGTAATGCATTACAAGTGTCATACATTATGTAATCACATGACTTTTTTCGATGTCAATGAAAATTACATTCTAATAATACAGTACATTTATTTACAGTAAAAAAAGTCACTGCAGATTAATTTTTAAGTTTTAAATTTCAAAAACAATATTCACATTATAATTATGAATTGTAGCTGAAATATAGCAATTGATGCATGACGTCCACTACAGTGGACATGTGATTAATCAGAGTTTTCTCTCAATCTAAAATCAAAACTTGGAAAATTTTACTGTGATATGACTCATTAGATATTGCTTGATGCTGCAATATTTTTTTTACCTACAAGAGTCTCCTAGGATAGAAGGAATGGGTGGATATTCCAGAGCAACTTGGCATGTCTGACTGACCCTTGGCCATCTTGGTTTGGAGGGGGAAAAAAATCGAAACACAAAGGCTTGCCACTTGGTTGCAATTTATAGGATGATGCACCAGGGTCCAATGAAGAGATTGATGTGCAACTTTGCCATAAAAACCCGTGCAAATTCAAGAAAATGCTTTTTTGTAGTGACCACTATGCGTGAAAGGGTTAAAGTATCCTTTAATTAAAACGTTAAAATTATAAATCATTTCATATTTAAATATTGAATAGCTTTATTTATGCAATTGTAAATGAAGTGTAAATATAGTAATGCCAGTTTTGATGCCGCTTCTGTGTCACCTCTGCACTGCAAGGATGGATTTTAATTTAATGATTTAATTTGACATTGGTACTGTGTTATTCTAATATAATTTAATTTGAATGTTAGAATTTGACATAAAAGGTGATGCATACCTCTAAATACGTTTAGAAACAATATCCATTTATAGGTGAAAAATGCCCCTGGAAATCAATTTAAGGTGGAAAATATTGCCCCTTAATAAAAATGTTAATTTCGGTCACTACTGTGAACTGTGACCACTGCATAGAATATAAAAAATATGAATATCTTCATGAGTCTTCTGTCAACAACAGGCCTAAACCAGCCAGGGTACCAGTACAAAAATACAATCAGTAAAATATCATTTAATTATTATCAACAAAACTTTGAAAATATCTAGACATATTTTTGTCAATATTGCGCACCCCTAATGTACGGTATTAATTTTGATTTCTTCATGTCTTAAAAAGGTCTTAAAAAGCCTTAAATTTGACTTTAAAAATTGTGCAGATACCCTGTTTACACCATGATGTCCCACCATATATCCTTCCTCCATCTCCTTGACACTCATCCACCTCTCTGTTTCTCTCATCCTCTCATATCTTTGGTTAATCTGATCTTCTGTTTAAGGATCCCTTTCTGTGACTTTTCTCCTTGTTGCTTGTGTCAAGCATCTGGCTCTTTGTTATTAAACAGAGCTGCCTGCAGAGTGTGTATGGCTTGTGTTAATGAGTTCAACCTTCTAATGAGCACTGATTGCCCTTTGAGTGGCTGGGTGACGCTATGACCTGACCATGTCCATGTTAATTAAACAGGTGTTTTTTATATCATTTACTCACCCAAACCTATGCAAGTTTCTTTCTTCTGTGGAACACAAAAGGAGACATTTTGAAGAGAATTCCAGCCACCCTTTTCCATAAAATTTAAAGAGGACCCCTATTATGCTTTTTTACATTTTCAACTTTCTTTAGTGTTTAATGTTGCTGTTAAAGCATGAAAAAGGTCTGTGAAGTTTAAAAACACAAATCCACTCCAAAAGGAGTAATTCTCTGAATGAGTAAGCAAAAACACCTTGATTGTAGTCTTGAGTTTTCCTCTGGGAAAGAACATGTAACAATATTCCTCATTTAAGTAATTCCCGCCTATACAAAAAAAAAGGGGGGCTAGGCCTGGTAGTGTGTTGAAACTCACGGTTATACTAAGAGGCGTGACATTTCCAAAATACACTCAACATGGTTGACCAATCACAACACACTGGTCCAGCTGACCAATCAGAGCACATTGTGCTTTTTTGGAAGGAGGGGCTTCATAGAGACAGGAACTAAATAGTGTTACTGACAGACTGGGAAGAGAGGTGCTGCAACTATGTCAAAAATTTGAAAAATAACATGTTTGTTGAACATTCTAGCATGAAAATCTATTCTAGTAGAGCCCAAAAACAAAATCAAGACTTTGAAAAAAAGCATTATAGGTCCACTTTAAAGTTGGCATGAAATGAAAATTCATCTATTTTGTAAATGCATGTTATAGATCTTATTGTGTACAATTCATCCATGGATATGTTTCTATTTTTTGACTATTAAATATTATGTATGCATAAACAATTTATTATTACTATATTGGTTATTGGCCTATATTAGAGATGATTTTTTTTACATTTATCGGCAATTTTATCGGATATTTAACTGTGCATGCTAATTTCCTCAATTTTTTTCTGTTAAGATTACATTTGTCATCATCTAACACTTACTTAGTTACTCTTTAAAAATGCTAGTAATTTAATAACACTGTTTAATGTAATCTTTTTTAACACCGTACATTATAAGGGCTGTGATGCCTAAATTTACCTTTAGCATTTAAAATGATTAATTTTAGTTTTTAGATATTTATTTTTTATTTATTTGGACAAAAATCTAGCATTTTAATATTAGCTATTTGTCAGTTGTTGGTCAAAACATGAAAAATAACACATTTTCCTCTAAATTAATCCAGAAAACAAAAACAAAAAAGTCTGCTCATTGTGCTTTTATTAATAAACAAGAATACAAATAAACTTTCTTGCCATCAATAGACACACTGGTTGTCTAAAAATAGAAAAGCTCAATTATGCCATAATTTATTCATTGGATTTCCATGGCTCGGTTTAGAGTCTAATAACATTTGTGTAAAATATGAAAGAACTCATCAAATGGGTCTGACCATTGACTTCTACTAGCCTTCTCTTATGCTCTTGTGCCTTTCTTCTTGTTCCCCTTCTCCTATTCCTTCATTTTCCGTGCAGCTAAAAGCTTTTTCCATTTGGAAAATAGTGTTGTATCAAAAATGCAATCAGGCTGCAGAGGCGTTTTAGTCCACTTATACGGTGGAGTGTATTTAAAAGTCTGACCACTCAACCTTTCTCACTGCAGGTGGCTGTGAAAAACAATATTGATGTCTTCTACTTCAGCACGCTGATCCCTCTCAACGTGTTCTTCGTGGAGGACGGCAAAATGGGTACGAGCACGCTGCGCACACATGCTCACTCTAAAAACAGCTCACCGGTTTTGATTGAGCTTAGGCTTAATAAAAGAGTGGATTGATGAGATGTAGCCAGGATTGAACATACTATAGACACTGATTGGCCAATCTCATATGATAACCTGTAAACTTTTCCTCAACAGAGCGTCAGGTGTTCTTGGCCACATGGAAGGACATTCCAAACGAGAATGAGCTGCAGTACCAGATCAAAGAATGCCACTTAAACGCAGGTGAGGTGATGTAGTCCTCAACGTGCACTACTCATGACTCGAGTTTGTGTGTAGGTGTTTTGCAACATATGGATCAGTGGTCACTGAATCAAAGGCATTTAGCAGAGAGGAAAGTTTGCAAATAGCAGGGCAGCTGCAAAGGTCTCTTTGCTCTGTTTGGCAGAGCGCTCTTACCTCTTTGTATTTTGGCCTCTGCCTAAACCCAAGCTGGCTCCTGATGCAGAATGTTACAACCTGCTACAATGTGTCTGTGGTTGAGAGACAGTTTTTTTTTTCACAGCACAAATACAGCTCAAGCCGTTTAAGGGAATCAGCCGATTGAACTAATCGAGTGAATGAATGCCTCAGTGACGGCAATATCCAAAATCCTTGTCCTTGTGGGGACATTTTTTGGTCCCCTTGAGGAAAACAGCTTATACATCATACTAAGTGATGTTTTTCAAAAATGTAAAACCGCATAACATTTTCTGTGATGGGTAAGTTTAGGGGTAGGGTTAGTGTAAGGGGAATCAGTATAAACAGTGTGTACAGTATAAAAATCATGTCGTCTATGGAAAGTCAGTCCCCCCCCCAAAAAAAAATGAAAACACAGTTACAGTGTGTGTGTCTGTATATATGGTTTATGAGGACACAAATGTGTATACTTGCACGTGGTTTATGAGGACACTTCCTGTGTCCTCGTAATCCAAATGGTTTAAAAATGATACTAAACTGTGTGTTTTTGTGTTTTATTTATTTTAAAAATGCAGAAAGTTTTCTGTGATAGGTAGGGTTAGGGGATAGAATATACAGTTTTTACAGTATAAAAACCATGTGTCCACACCGTGTCCTAACTACACGGGCCGCGACACACGATAAAAGGTATCTTTTCCATGTTAATCAGAGTTTTTGTCCTAACCAGCCAAACAAACACAAAGTGTGGCAATGATAATCTCAGGTACAGTTTATGTGCTTTGTTTAATGTTAAAAGTGTGTAATGTGACTTTGAATATCATTTAGTGCTCCCAGCTTTGTAGCCGTGAAAGCAACAATGGATTATTCACCTCGGATCTTGAAATTAATCAAATGGAAACAAGAACGTTCAAACTGTGAACAAACAAGTGTATTCTTTGACAAAGATTGTTTTAGTAACTCAGCCTATGTATTTTTAATCATGTTTAAATGGTGTAATATTTGTGAATTTGATTATGTAGCTACTTTCTTGCGAGTGCCGTTAAGATTACTCTCTGGTGCTGTGCACTTGCCGTGAGACTCCGCCTACACGCTGTTCTGATTGGCTGTGGGTATTGATTGATTTTGATGCATCTCGCAGTCGCGTCGCGTCTAGTGTTCACAGACAAATTATTTGTTTCTGGAATCTTATCGCATCGCGTCTGGTTAGGACACGGTGTTACACCTATGGAGAGTCCCCGCAAACCACATATTCAAGTGTGTGAGAGAGAGAGAGAAACGGTCAAGAATTGTATTCTGATTTGAATAAGACATGACAGTGTAATACATACTAATCTTACTGTAGTGTTTTTTTACACCCCTAGTATTAAAGCTTGTTGCACAAGGCTCACCATAGTCCTGAATATATTTGAATAGCTTCCTTTCTCGATTTATGTATGCAGCTTCACAATGCTTTGATATTAAACCATCAATATTGTTGAATTGTTTGCTTAAAGCTTTACTACAGCATCCACTGTGTACTGTGTGAGCTTTCAGATTTAAAAAAGCAGAAAGAGTCTCTTGACGCCAATGAAAGGGGGAAAAAGCATTCCCACCATTTCGTTATTGTTCATAGTTAATTATTTAGTCTGGTGGCAATGTAAAAATGCTGTGGAACGTGGCTGGCTGTGTGCACAGACTTTGACAGAGCTGGTTTATTTCTAGGCTTATCAGCTTGCTATTTGTATTCATCAACCTGGAGCCAATTTGAGCATACAGCCACAGCCGAACACAGGGACCAGCGTAGAGAGCCTGTTTCACTCGCTGAAATTATTGATCAGACGCCCAGAGGTTCCTTAATTACTAGACGTCAGACAATCTCACTTCCCCTGCTTTCATCTGCTCTCATTTTAGCAAGCACACACATGGCACACAGATGCAATTTTATCCATGACTATAAAGCGCCTGTAGGGTGATCGACGCATGTAGTGGCACGCTAAACAGCAGTAGTTTGACAAATCCAGGCTTTGATTTTTTTTTTTTTTTTTTTCACTCTGATGCCTTGTTTTGGTTGGAGAAGCCATGCAGTTCAGTTTCAGTCGTGTTTATTAGCATGTAGAGAATAATCGACTGCTATTGTGAGATGCTGATTGACTCTAGCTTGCCATGACTTGAATAACAATGTCCACCTAATGGAGCAAACAAGCGAGGGCAAGATATAACCGAATGCCTTTTCCTCACACTGTGTGCATTGGTGATATTTGTAAATGACTGATTTTTTTCCCCATAGAATTGAATAAGTAGGCAGCTGTTTCATGTTTTGTTGTTGTTGAGACTGGTTGATTTGTTCTTTATCAGAATGCAGCCACAGTCCTTGAGTCCAGGAGGATGGCATGCGTTCATGTCCGTGGATCAGCACATTCCTAATGATGAATAATTTCAGCGCTTAATTCAGCAGAAAATAAACATGTCTAATTAGTTTTCAGCGTTAATGTTTTACAACCGTTCACAAACCTCATTGATATGCTGCAGAATTGCTGCCTGTACATTTACAGAGGATCAAGAATAATCAAATTCATGCTTCATGCCACAGGTTCTCATCTCTGGTGTGGACAGGACATGGGTTACTTCTAGCTGTATATAACTAGGGATGCATTTATTTTGATCTTTTTAGCCTGTGTGTGTGTGAGTGAGAAAATTAGTAATGTTAGTAGCGTAATCCGTTACATTACACATTTTTGGTAATGTATTCTGACTACTTTTTTGTTACTTTTAGATTACTTTTGACCTAGTCTCGTGTAGCCAGAGCTTCAGACTGATGGCAGAAGGTCTAGACTCCATAGCAGCTTTCATTGACCAAGCACCGCCAAAGAGGCCGTCTGACTGACATGTAAAGCAACCAATCACAGTTCGTTTTGTTCCGCGTCACGTTTAGGGGCGTGAAAATGTAACATCAATGTCCCTACTATAAAAGACTGTTGTGTAAAACTATGCCGCGAACTTTACATACTTAACATACTTTTAAAAATCCAGCGTTTAGTTAGTTGATACTGTGAAGCACTCATTGTTAAAGTTGTAAACACAAAAGCGTTCTTCTTCCTTGAGGGGGTTTGGCGTCACGGCATCTTTGTTTCCAGGCGGACAACCGAACGCTACAAACTCATCTCCCGGGCACCCTGTAGAATTCAACTAGTCAGATGACGACTTCGAAAATCCTGAAGTGTTTTCTGTTAAGTGTGCCATATGCATCAGACGTTCAGTCAGCGGTCCGTGGGTGTGACATCTGAGGCTGAGACTACTTTTGACCTAACTTCTGCATTACCAATTACCAGTACATATGTGCATTTGAATGTCTTTGCTGTTTTCGGCTCGTTAAAGACCACTCTTGACGCAGCATTCTGGATCAGTTGCAGAGGTTTGGAAGGCCTGCCGAGAGAGCATTACAATAGTCCAGTCTGGATAGAACAAGGGCTTGGACAAGGAGTTGTGTAGCATACTGCAATAGGAAGTGCCTGATCCTCCTAATGTTGTATAAGGCAAATCTGCAGGACTCGGGCAGTTCTAGCAATGTGGTCTACGAACTTTAACTGATCATCAATCACAACTCCAAGGTTCCTGGCTGTCCTGGATGGAGTAATGGTTGACGAACAAAGCTGAGTGGAGAAGTTGTGATGAAGTGCTGGGTTGGCCGAGACCACAAGCAGCTCTGTCTTTGTAAGTCTTTGAAGGTAGTGGTCCTTCATCCAGCAGGAAAGGTCTGTCAGGCAGGCTGAGATGAGAGCAGCTACCGTCAGATCATCTGGCTGGAGTGAGAGGTAGAGTTGTGTGTCGTCAGCATAACAGTGATAGGAAAAACCATGTTTCTGAATGACAGATCCTAGTGATGACATGTAGATGGAGAAGAGAAGTGGTCCAAGCACCGAGCCTTGAGAGCACCCCAGTAGCTAGACTTTGCGACGTAGACATCTCACTCCTCCATGAAACCCACTAGTACACTTAAGCAACCGCATGGCAGGCACCCACAACACCCTAGCACTGTGGCAGCATGTTTTGCATTTCCTTGAGCAAATCTGTATTATTTTACTACGGGCTGTTGAATGCTTGATTCTGATGACGAATGTTCTAAGCTCTGCCATTTTTTTCAGGAAAACGCACGGCTAAGGCCCCAATCACACCAAACGCGATTTTTGCAGTGAGAGGCGCCTTTTTTAAATTGTTTTCCTATTGCAGTGAGCGTTCTGCACGCTGTTTATGCGCCCCAGGTGCCTCGTTTTTGCAGTTGAAAAAATGCAAGGCCTACTATGATATTAGACTACATAGCCTATAATAAAATATATTTTTATTCAAAGATCAACAGTCTGTCATTAGTCTTTAGTCTGCCACAAAAAAACAACATTGTGAAAAAAAAAACCCAATGACTGTTGTAGCGGACTGTGCGTAAATCAGACCTTTCAGGCTATAGTCTAGAACACTGATAAGCCTTATGCCAAAATTATTATTACAACTAAATTGTCGGTCAGTAAATAAGAAAACTAAATAATTGTGTAGATGATTTGCTTTGTGTAACCCGACATCAGACATTAGGCCGAAGTATTTTTTTGCACACAGTGCCGCGACCTATCAATCACTCCTTTACGACTGGCTGCCTGCACATTCACTGTCCGCGAGGCTGCTGCAACTTGCTCCTTTTTGTTTTATAGAGTAGGCCTAGATGAAGAGAGTGCAAGTTGCAGCAGTCGCAAGGACAGTGAATGTGCAGGCAGCCAGTCGTAAAGGAGTGATTGATTGGTTGCGGCACTGTGTGCAAAAACAAAAGAAACAAAAAAGATGTTGCAGCCAATGAGCAGCCAGCTCAACCTCCACGGACAGTTTTTAATATTTTATCAGACAATAACTACTCAAGATTTTGCTTTAGTATAATTTTCATGACAACTAGGGCCGGATTCGGGATTCGGGACAACAGCTTAGATTTCGGGACTATGCCGAATTTTTCGGGACGTCTGGTCTCCCTAGTTTGGTGTGATCGGGGCCTAAAGTAGTTCCAGGCTGGTCTTGACAGCATTACAGTTCCATATCACTTCACCAAATGATTTCAGTTATTTCAAAGGTCTTTACAGCTTACAGAGCCAAAACCCACAAGACACTAACCGAGCAAATAAATATAGTCAACAATAGGATAAAAACTACGGTGACCGGGAGGGGACATGTTCGGTTCACTTAGTTTTGTCGTGGCCACAACATATAAACTCGTGGGAATGTGATATTAAGTTGTGGGAACGTCATAACATCTCGTGGACATGAGATCGTATGTTGAGTGAATGACATACGTTTCTCATGGCTACCAGTTTTATAACGTGGGAACCGAATCTTCACACGCGATACGGGCTCCTCCTTTTACCCCGGTCATAATTTACTTTGTTATTTGTTAATTTAAGTTTCTCATAATTTGTTTTTGTTTACTGCCTTAAACGGGACTTTATTCGTGACCCGAGTATTTCATTCAAGCCAGCAAATTTCCGCCGAAAATTTGGACAGTGAGTTGTGAGGAAGTGCCTGATCCTCCTAATGTTGTATAAGGCAAATCTGCAGGACTCGGGCAGTTCTAGCAATGTGGTCTGTGAACTTTAACTGATCATCAATCACAACTCCAAGGTTCCTGGCTGTCCTGGATGGGAGTAATGGTTGACGAACAAAGCTGAGTGGAGAAGTTGTGATGAAGTGCTGGGTTGGCCGAGACCACAAACAGCTCTGTCTTTGTAAGTCTTTGAAGGTAGTGGTCCTTCATCCAGCAGGAAAGGTCTGTCAGGCAGGCTGAGATGAGAGCAGCTACCGTCAGATCATCTGGCTGGAGTGAGAGGTAGAGTTGTGTGTCGTCAGCATAACAGTGATAGGAAAAACCATGTTTCTGAATGACAGATCCTAGTGATGACATGTAGATGGAGAAGAGAAGTGGTCCAAGCACCGAGCCTTGAGAGCACCCCAGTAGCTAGATGTTGCGACGTAGACATCTCACCCCTCCATGAAACCCACTAGTACACTTAAGCAATTCCGACGAAAAAGCCCATTCAACTTAAGAATGCTCTTCAGGTGTCTTTCACTTACGTACCCATGTCTTAATGCCAGAGACCGCACTATATCTTTATATGACATTCCTAATTCAAAGTAAAATGTTATTTCATCAGTCATCTCCATCTCTGACTGCTGTATATGTACAGTATTGACCAGTGTGGTACTCTCAACATAACTCGTGGCCACGAGAAAAATATATCGTTCCCTCAACATATGATCTCGAGGCCACGACTTCATATGACGTTCCCACGAGTTTATATGTTGTGGCCACGACAAAACTAAGTGAACCGAACATGTCCCCTCCCGGTCACCGTAAAAAACAACCAATTATTTCCACGTTTTTTAGCCACAAAATTATGGTTTTATTTATGCATTAATGCATTTATTAGTTATTATGGAAAAACACATCTCTCTTTCTCGTGCTCTCTCCCCTACTCAAACAAACACACATACAATACGGACACACACTCGCACAGAAACGTGTTGTCAGCACTGCTATGATGATTTTATCAGTAAAATAGTTTAACAACTTAAAAGCTACATGACGGTTCTCACTAGCGAGGTGCAGATAAACATAGTTTCGCTAGACGCTGGTGCCGAACACTGTTGAGAGACGCACAGACCGAGGTAATTCACACACGCTTAAGCTCGCGCTCTCTCTCTCTCTCTCTCTAATAACTGCATTAATAACTACACACTGCTCTCAGTGACTCAAGTCTCCGTTATTAGCTCTAAAATTATGTTTTGGGATTAGATGCGTAAGAAATTTGTCCTACACACAAGACCGTTTTAAAGGCACACTGTGTAGAAATTGTGTTTTTGTCAAACAGCGACCCCTAGAGTCGCTGTGGAATACTGGCACTGTTGTAAATACCCCTCCACCCCCCCACAACCACCTCCCACCCTGTACACCGGTACCTGCGTCGGGCATGGAACAGGCACAGATAGACTCCGAAGACATGATTATTGCAATTTATCATAATCGTTTGCAAATTGTGCTCGTTTACACTATTTACAACCTCTACGTTAGGCTTATTTATGTCCTAATAACTATGTAAGATATTGAAAACTGTTGAATCAACATCAACAGCGTCGTCTGATATCCCTCAGGACTACGTAATAAATACACCTCACAACACCTGAGTTCAGCTGGCAAACTAGTTCGTGAGGCAAGCTAGGCAATAAAACATAACGCAAAAAACACGTAAGAGAAACGAGTGTTTGTTAGCAAGTCTGTTAACAGCTCTGATAATCGAAAGCTAGCTAGACATATGTGGAAATTATTGGACTGGTCTAATTATCAGCAATGGATGAATGAACAGCATGTAAAAAAATGACATACTACAAGCGCAACAACATACAACATAGAATGCAAACAAGTTTACAAATAAGAGATTTATTTACTGGTCACTTCATGCGTTTTCTCAGATCGGATAGCTATCTGATTTATCAAAACGATTCCATTTACACCTGGTCACATAAATGTGTTTTTGCGAAACGGATTTAAATCCGTTCTTCAATTCTCGCGCTATATGCAGATTTAATGGAGTGCACGTCACCGAAAGCAACAGATATGAACTGCATTATTGATCATCAGCTAAAATTTCAAAATCAAAGACCGCAATAAGAGAGAGCAGTAACAGCCCTGGTAAGATCATTTCGTTTCTTTACTTTTAATGATGATAATTGTGTGTTAAGCGTCTGCGACTTACTTTCACTTTGATTTGCGATAGTTTGCACGTTGGCTTAATGAATAGATGCTCAGCTTCTCATCTGCGGTGATGCGTGTTCCAGTAGCGTCGTCATATCTGGCTATAACATATAGCCTATAATACGCTCTCACACGTTTTTTTATTTATTTATTTTTAGCATTTTTGGGAGGAGTACAATTTACATATGTGGTTTTAACAACCAGATGCATTTACACTTGTCCAGTTTCGTCTGGAATGCGGCACAGACCTCCTCCTGAAGTGGTTTGAGCGATCGGATTCAAATCCATCTCGAATGTGTTTCGGAGGGCATTTACACCAGGTCTTTTCACGATCGGATAGCTATCCGATCTGAGAAAACGCATGAAGTGGCCATGTGTAAACAGCCCCCATGACAAAAACATACGCACGAAAGCCGAAAACAAACGCTGGTTGGCCTCTCACTTCCAAATTTGAGGAAGTGGTGGGGGAAGTGACGTATGCCGTAAAGCAGTCGAAATTTTGTTGTTCTTTTTGTGCTCGGGTTACTACCCGAACCCTGAAGTTACGTAGTGCCAGTAAAAGCGATACAGACCCGTCAGGCTCTGGCAAACGTGTCATTCAACCTATTGTAAGTCGATGTACCATCACAAGGGTCTTGGAAATATATTATGAAGGCTGAAAAGCTCCATAATGTTACTTTAAGGACAAAAACCTGACAAACATCTTGAAATACATCATCTGAACAATGGTAACCGTAGTATAAGCGTCGGGGCTGCATTATTTTTCTAATAATTCAACAGCCCGTCATCAATTATTCCTTACATATTACGCTGTGTCCCTCCTCACCCAGTCTCGAGCAGCTCCCTCTGTGTTTCCGCTGTGTATTGTGAAGGCAGACTCACAGGATTGACAGCAGTAGTGTGTGCAGTCAGTCAGTGTGAACTGGAGTGAGTCACAGCACACTCCACATGTTGGTAACACCAGCTGTCATCACCTGATTCTGTGGCTTATATAACCGCTGACTGACTGACTCTGTCCTCAGACCTCCCTCTGTCTGTGTATAAATGTTTTTCATCTTCCTTGCCCATGACCCTTCTGGCTTTTTATTTCCCCAATCCATCTTTCCCCCTCTTTAAACACTCGATTGGATTTTATTGTGCCCCTTTACTTTGCTCTTACATTGTTTGCGGCCCGTCCTTGTCTTTCAGCGCTTATCTATCTCTGTTGCCAGGGGTTTCATCATTTCTTCTCTCTCTCGTTCCACGCTCTCCAATGCTCTCACAGCACAGTGATATGGCTCAGTAGTGTCTGAACAGCATCACTCAGGGTCATAGTGTGATGTGTAAATTAATCTGTTGTTTAAGACATTAATCTGCATGCAGTAGATTAGTTTCTAATGTTAGGAAGAGGTTTTTGTTAACATGTTCACTAATATAATGTGTTTTTTTAGTTGATCATAAAAGGTTTTGTCCAATAAAATGTGTAGTTGTAGTTGTAGTTGATCATGGTAAAATGGTATGATGAAATGAAAAATAGTAAAAAAAAAACACTAACACGAAGAGCTTTATACATATTGTATATCTTACTTAGATGATCTAATAGGTCATAATTTTCACCACTTTTAATCACCAATGGTTCTGTATGTGAAGTATTTGGACTATGAAGTATTCCGTAATATTTCATAATATTCAAGCGGAAAATCTCTGAATTTCTGTGACACTGCAGGACTGAATAAATACATTTTGAAGTAGTTTCATATAAGCATTAAAAATTAAAATTACCGCACTACAAATGAAAAATAACCGCAGGTATTTTACATTTTTAGGGTAATACTTAAATTGTCAAGTAGCACCCAATTAGAGTGTGTCTGTGTCTGTGTGTCTGTCTAATTGGTCAAATTTATCTTAATTTATTTCAAGTTTTCAAAATTAATTTGAATAGATAATTTTATGATTGCAGACAAAGCCTTTTTTTCCAGCCAAATGGTGAAAGAAACAAAAGATGTATGTCTGTTTTCTTTGAGAACAGTAAAATTACATGTCAACTTCCCAAACACCACCTGTGTCCAATTAGGACATAGCAAGTAGCAAATTTCGGTTAATTGTGTGCCTTTGGTTGTGCTAATGCTCATACTTTATTACTTTCCCAACCACAAGCTGGTTGTGAAGAAACTGGCTGAAATGTATCAATTTTTAAAGAGCCTCTATTGATTTCATCCATGGTACAAACAGGTTATTTAAAAAATATATGTATTGCTATGTACTCTTCTTGTTTCAATAGGGAATACTTGTACTTACTTTTTAGGGAATATTTAATGCAAGTGTCCATCAGGCCTTTTCATGGGGTTTTTAAATTGGATGGATGGTAGTTTTTTCTGCTTATACTGTATTCTGTTGAGAGACTTCTGTGAATGTTTTGTTGGGTAACCAGTTGTCTTTGGTATTGGCAGATACGGTGTCAGGCAAACTGCAGAACAACAATATCTACACCATCGCCAAGAGGAACGTAGAAGGCCAGGACATGCTGTATCAGTCGCTCAAACTCACCAACGGGATCTGGATACTCGCCGAACTCCGCATACAACCTGGCAATCCCAATTACACGGTAATCACTCACAGCACGAAGATTCAACAATTGGGTATTCAAATGAAGTCCAACTCGACGAATGCTTGCCAATTTAATACAAAAGAGCAAAATAAATCTTGTCCCTAGACAAACAAAATGCTTTTGACGTTGTCCAGAACATATTCAAGGACATCCTTCACCCCTCACTTTGACAGAATACTGTATTTACATAATACTTGCTTTATTTGTATATCCACTTATTTGTCCACCAATCCACTCCAAGTTTTCAGCACCTTTTAATTCAGCACTTTATGTAATTCACTGCTTCGAAGATCAGGCTTTTTAAACCTGATAAATTCATGACCCTGAAAACCGTGCTTTCTGCTCGACTTGCTTGCCTAATGCATTAAATGAACAGGAAGGTCAAGAGCAGCATGAAGCGTTCAGAAAAGGCTTGTCGCCGACAGGTAGAGTATTGATCCCTGTTTTAGCTCATGGAGCCCCAGTGCCCTGGGGAACATTCCTGAATTATCTTCACAAACAGCAACATGCATGACTTTTGGTCCAAAACTTGTTGACTAAAACTTGTTGGCTGCCACTTAATGAGATTCTGCTTATGTAACAGACTGCTTATGTATGACTTTTTTGATCCTCTCCTCTGTGATTCTGTATTAAGTCAACAAGTTAAGTAACTATATTCTACTTTTGTTTTCTTTTAAAGTGTGCCTCTGAGAGAACATGCACTCTATAAGTGAATCACATGTTTATTCAGTAACAGCATTGACAGATACAGCAAGCAATTTGTTAATCTGATTCAAAGACCTTTGATTGATTTTGCCCAGTTCATTAAAAGAACCAGCTCTTAAGAGTCATTCACTTGTGAATCAGACTACGCTAGTTGAGCGCAGCCTATAAGAACAACCCATTTGAAATTATTTATTGTCTTTTTAAGACAAAAACATCTAGATACCACAGAATAATACATTCAACTTTGGTGACTGCAGACACTTAGCTTGGATAAAATGTCATTTCTTTTGATGTGATGCTGCGAAAGATTCAGTAGCAGAATGCAATAACTGCTTACAGATGATAATGGAATTTTATATAGTTTTATAGTAGTATAGTTATAGTATAATAATAGTTTTTCATGTACTTTCATCATTTAAGATGTTATCCCATGAGAACTCTAACTGGAAAGTGAAATGAGATATATATATTTTTTAAATGAACACTTTAATTATGTCCCCGCCAGCGTTTTATTGTATGCCAGCGGCAGCATTTTTGATAATATTCATTAAACGTTCATGCCCCCCAGAATATTTTGTTGAATGAACATGTAAACAGTCAATTTATCAAAAGCAAGCAATGCATTTCATTTTATCTTCATTCATTATTTTTTATCAACACTTAAATGTGGTAAGTTTCATTAAAAAAAAAAAAAAAAGAGAAAATTGCGTTTTTGTTGAAGACTAAGAAAAACTTGTCCATGGTGGGGAAAGAGTTAAAAGGCATTTTAGTTTTGTACACTTTTTTTTAAAAACATCATTAAAGCTAGAGTAGGCAATTTTGGAGAGGGAAAGCTAGCCTTAGCAAGCATTAGAACAGCCTCCCTTCAGAGCGTCTCCAGAGCCACGTCTCCTCCAAAAGACATTACAACAACAGTAACGTTACAATATTAATGAGCGTGAACTTACAGTGCTCTGACTTGTACCACCTGACTGCTGCAGAGTGATGCGCCGAGGTTTGAAAATACATATGTTGACAGGCAGGCAGACATTCGGACAAACATTTTTTGGTCCTGGGACTTCCACAGAACATACATGCACATTTTTTATATACATGTAAAATTTATCATTTTTATCAAGCTTGTATATTTAAGTTCAGTAAATTCACTTAAATGGCAATTAAATGACCTTTAATTGTCATTTAAGTGAAATTACTGAACTTAAATATACGAGCTTGATAAAAAATTATCATTCTAGAAGAACATTTCAGATGGCACTTAGAGGCTTTTGCATCTGAACTCTTCATATATATATATATATATATATATATATATATATATATTTAGACGACTTATATTATTGATTGCTGTCAGGATGTGTGTGAACAGAGTTTCAACCAGAATAACAAAAAGACTTTATGAAAAACATTGCCTACCCTACTCTTAACCTTTTTGTAGTTTCAGCCTTTCTTTCTTTCATGAAACTCATATCAGAAGTTCTTCACAAACCTCTCATCGGATATCAAATCTGGTTGCGTTTTTGAAATTGAGATGCGAAGTATGGCAATGAGTGCTCATCATCCGTTCAATGTTTGCACTTTCAAGTTTTTATAATTCATGTGGAGCCAAACAGCAGCGGCCGAACAGTGCTCTGCCTGGTGAACTGAAATAGTCTTTTGCTCAGTGAGGCACAGAACACAAGTTGAGCACCTGCAGTGAACCTTTGCTTGGAGATGGATAAGCTCCAGCTGCACATTTGACAGTGGTTTGTTATAATCATATGAGTGAGGGTGAGCCAAATTACAGCATCACATTCGACAGTTTTAATGCTTGTTCTTTAAACGCAAAGCACTGGGATAAAACTGGCTTTATGACAAGCTAGACAGAAAATCCCTCTTCAGATCTTCACAACTGACTGCTAAGCATGAAGTGATGTGTAAATGTGTGTACGCAGCAGATGGACAGCGTCTGAAGCCTGAATAATGCTGTCTTTGCAGGTAATTGTAGTGTAGGGATAGGAATCGTAAAGAAAATGTTCTGGCTCTGCTTACGGTTCCTTAACAGTACTTGTAAGGAATAAATGATGTATATTCATTTAAAATTAATATACATTGTTTATAAGTTTAGCATTCAGTGCAGAATTTGAGTGTTTATATCTATTTCGAATGGATCACATATAGGCCTACAGACTTTCTCCGGTGGATAGTTGCAAAATTTCCGTTTAAACGTTAATGAAATTAGTCGTTGCGCACATCCCTGGCATAGATGCTTCTTCACCGCCTCTGATTCCACACTATCCTGTGCTTGTAGTTTGCAGTTGGTGGACAGAATAAAAATGGCATCTGATTGAACAGTTGAAATAATTCAGTGATTTATTTTCAACTTGTGATTCCATTTCAAGTGAGTAAAAAGTATTCTCACCTTAGTCCTTTGGACAAAAACATATAAAACCAATCCCGACTGACTGGCCAGCAAAGCAAGCTGCCATGGACTCCATAAATTTCCATTGGGAAGTTGGTGGCCAAATTAAGAGGCTGCTAAATAGATTAATCGGTTGATTAGCAATAGAGCCCTCTTTATTATTCAGAAGGCATCTGTTCAGACACCTCTGCTGAGCTTGATTGCCTGAGGCCCCCTGAGGCCAGGACGGATCAGTGCGATCAGAAACCCTACCTGATCCCAGACAATTGATTTTTAATGAGACTTCAGCCCTCAGTATCCTGGCAGCATCTGGCTCCGATCTGAACAGATGATAACTGGACTCCGTCGAACCAGTGCGGTTTGACCTAACAGCCAGTGATGGAGTGCTGTTGTCTGCCAAGACCTCTGGAAACACATTCCTCAAGTAAGGTAACCAATACAAGCCCTGCTGTATGAGGGATTATGTTCCTGGCGGGCCGAGGATTGTTCAGTGCAATCAGTTGAAGAAAAAGTCACAGATTTATCTTCGGTCGATCTGAAGATGGTGACATTTAAAGGGAAGTGGGAATTGATAGTAAAAGCTGAGCCAAAAGAGCAATCGGTTTTATTTATTTTTTATATTTGCTCCTCAGGGTGAATATAGTTCTTTGCCCACCTGAGGAGAAAAACAGACTGTTTGCTGTGCCATTGTTTTTGGGTTGTTAATCAAAGAAATTATATATTTTTTTGAAATGTTGGTAGACCTCCGCTTGGAGGATGCTTTATTGTATACTGAAATACAATTACAAAAAACAGTGGAGTTATTTACAGTGGAGTCCGAAAGTCTGAGACTCACATTCAAAATCTAATTTCAAACAAGTAACTACTGATAGTGATCATTTGGCTCTTTGTACAGAAGGTCAAATGTTCTTACTTCTGTTGAAGCTCAATATACTTTTTGTATCATCTCAAATCATGATCATTAGGTTTTGTGGAGTTCATGCTGCTGTCATTTTAGCAAATGGGGGAAATTTTGTAATTCATGCAAATCTCTGTTTATGTCAGTTATGTAAATTCTTCAAATTATGTCAATAGCATAGTTTGTGTGTGTGTATACAGTACTGGTCAAAAGTTTGGAAACATTACTATTTTTAATATTTTTTAAAAGTCTGTAATGCTCAAGCGTGCATTTATTTGTTAAAAAATAATGTAATATTTTGAAATATTATTACAATTTAATATAATGGTTTTCTGTTTTAATATACTTTAAAATATAATTTATTTCTCTGATGCAAAGCTGAATTTTCATCAGCCGTTACTCCAGTTTTCAGTGTCATATGATCCTAGAAATATTTTGTTCTACCGTTCAAAAGTTTTTGTTTTTTTATTTATTTTTTATTAATCAAGAAATCCTGAAAAAAAGTATCACAGGTTCCAAAAAATATTAAGAAACACAACTGTTTCCAACATTGATAATAACGGAGTATCAAATAAACATATTAGAATGAATTCTGAATGTATTGTAATAATATTTCACAATTTTTTTTTCTGTTTTTGATCAAATAAATGCAGGCTTGATGAGCAGAAGAGACTTCTTTCAAAAACATTAAAAATATTAATGTTTCCAAACTTTTGTCCGGTACTGTACACATATAAACATCCCAAGTGGTGTATATACCAGTAGTGATATACTATATAACAGGCTTACTTATGTTCAGAAACTATTCTTGCTATCATGAATTAACTTAAAATCCATATTGTTTTAGGATTTCAGTCCTTGCAGTTCCAAACTGAAAATTATTGGACATGCAGATTAACAAATTATTTGACTTCAAGAATTGCTAGCTTTTAGTCTGTGCAGATTTTCTAATGGTCTTAAAGGGAACTTTAATTCTAACACTTTTATGGGTAGCATTTTATTTATCCAACTGCACTCAAAGGTTTGTAGTGAAAAGCTGTAACTCGACTAAGCAGTCATTCATAGCAAATATTAGTGCTAAACATATACCTGTAGAAAATAGCCCATCAAAGTGTGGTGTTGATTATCATCTGGTGGATCACAACCTAAAAATAGACTAAGGTCTGTTCTGATAGGGATATGGACAGAAGGGTAAAAATACAATGATAAAGATTTTTCAATAACTGCTGTATGATCATCATGCATAGTTGTGTTTGCAAAAATGAAGAGAAAAGACTTCCAATATATTTTGTTGCCATCACAGGCCGTGTTTCCAATCAAACTCAACATTACAATATTATGGTGCAAATTCATCTATAATTTGGTAGCAAACTCGTAAAAAAATTATGCAGCGTAAAAGAAAATATGACCCAGCCTACAATAAAGGGGTCCTATTATGCGTTTTTACGTTTTCAACTTCCTTTAGTGTGTAATATTGCTGTTTGCGCATGAAAAAGGTCTGCAAAGTTACAAAGCTCAAAGTCACTCCAAAGGGAGTTATTCTCTATATCAGTGTCTTTTACTGTTTCTGAACTCATTGTAGTCTTGAGTGTTCTTCAGGGAACATGCGTTACAGTATTCCTCATTTAAATAATTCCCACCCAAGGCATATGCAAAATAAAGGCCTGGTTGAGTTGCATTGGTGTGTTGAAACTTGCGGTTATGTTAAGGGGTGTGACATTTCCAAAACACACTGGAAGCAGTTGACCAATCACAACACACTGGTCCAGCCGACCAATCAGAGCACACTGCGCTTTTCGGAAGGAGGGGCTTCATAGAGTTGCAACAATGTCAAATATGTGAAAATAATGTGTTTTTTCAAATAGAAATTCAGACTTTTAAAAAGAGCATATTAGGTCCCCTTTTTAAAAATAGATAATAAACAATTATGTCGACCACATTGAGTGGCTGCTGAGAGCATTAACAGTTGAAAATCGTGAGACATTTAGAAACCATAATTGACCATTTCTGTCTGTCATTTAAATTTTTCATATTAATAATAATAATAATTTTTTTTGTATGAAATTAACCACTGTCTTTTACTCTGTATAACTATGTACCCAAATAAGCACTTTGTTACAGTTTTTATCAGAGCAATCCACATTTAAACAGCTTTTCTTTCTCTTTCAGCTGTCTCTGAAATGCAGGGCTCCAGAAGTGTCTCAGTACGTGTACCAGATGTACGATGCCATTCTGAAGAACTGAACGTCTCTATCGTCCTTTTTTCTCTCTACATATTCGTCCCTTCCTCCCCAACCAGCCACCACCACCTCTGTGGCCGAGGATCCAGCTCTCCAATGTTTTCTGCCACTGTTTTAAATCCATCTATAGGTACCAGTTTCCTCAATGTGCCCACTACGCGTGAATCACACATGTTCCGTTCTAGCCAAATGTCTTGATGTTGTTGATAGTGTCGAAGGGAATTTTGGAACACAGCTATATATTTTTTAATTGTTTGAACGCATTGTCAGTACTTCACGTTTCCATGCCCTGTATTTGTCATCTTATGCGAAGAAGGCAAAAGTATACGAGTAAAATCTTTAAACTGAAGCAAGTTAAGACTGTTTTAATGGTAACCACTTAAAAATCACTATATCCCCTAAAATAGTACGGTTTTTTTTATATACATCATGCGTTCTCTGATATGCTAATTCATGCGATTGTACTACATTGCCAGCTGTCTATTAGCCTTGCATGCTTTGACCAACATAAAACGTCACATTCCTTTTAATGTTTTGTCTATCTTGTTCAGCTTAACCACTGCTGAACATGTCGACACTCCATCAATGTCTTATATCGTTGAAACTGCTATGAATCAACTTAATGTGTTACAAAAAAACTCAAAACATGTTTTCTATCAATCTTGTATAATTGGGTCATCTGATATTAATTCCCAGACTGAATCCATCCATATGTGATATATTGTGCTTGTGAAAGTGAGTAGGTTTTGTGCGGTAGTTTTTGGAGTGTTAGAAATATCTGTTCAACGTTATTATACAACCTCGCTCCGCTTTGGTTTACAACTAATACACTAACATATGGATGCAATAAAAAAACAAAAATTCAATAACATAGACTCAGTGATACAAGGATGAATCACTTTTGGACTGTTAAGTAGAGTTGAGTGCCCCCCCCCCCCCCCCCCCAACTTTATTAGTCTTCATGGTGGTGCTGGTGACTAAATGTGAACCTTTTTTGTTGCCATAGTTGCTAATGTGCCTGTGAACCTGCATGTAAGCAGTGTCCAATAAACATCTGCCAGTAGAACACTTGTATAAGAAGGTGAAATATTAATACATTAACCTTTATATGTGCAAATATAAGTTTTAATGATTATGATTTATACTGTCAATGTGCGTCCTAGTAATGAAATGTGAAGTCTGACATGCACAAATTCAACAAAAAGTCTGATGAAATTTCTCTAGGTTTATTTTATGGATCGTTGTAATTCAAAATAAAGTCAGCAGTGTTGGCCTCCCAAACGTGCACCCTCGTTATGTTTTTCATTATGAATTTCTCAGTTAACCTTTTTACTCTTATTATTTTTATTATTATTATATTATTTGCATAATTTAAGATTAGTTATATATATATATATATATATATATATATATATATATATATATATATATATATATATATATATACTAAACTAGTGAAATATAGATGGATGCATGGGTGGATAGATAGATAGATAGATAGATAGATAGATAGATAGATAGATAGATAGATAGATAGATAGATAGGTGTCATTTTCGATGAGATCAGCTCTGTGCTGGAGGTGACACAGGCATGTCGTAATCACTCAGGTCTGCAAGAGCGCCAGAACTGAATACTGAACAGCTCTTATATGTCACATGCACAGTATTGAGATTTAAGGTGCGTTCTTGAGACGGTTCAAACGGTTGAGATCGGTTTGTCCACCTGTAGTCATACTGGCATCTTTGCACATTACTTATAGCTTTTTTGTTGTTGTTTGCAGCTACTCACAACAAAAGGGGTTAGTTGGCTAAAGGGGGTCGCACGATGGTTTAAAATTATTTGAAATAAGTCAAAACAAGCTTCAAAATTCTTATTTTAATAACACTTAAACAACTGTCATTTTATTTTTTTTATTCAAGAACCAGGATTCCTACATTTAAAAGTGTGATTCTTAGCCCTAAAATAATAAATATGAAGTGTAGTGTTCATGTATACTTAATTATTTAATCAGAAATACAGTCAAAATTACTATAAAA
This sequence comes from Abramis brama, assembly GCF_963993115.1. Taxonomy (NCBI): domain Eukaryota; kingdom Metazoa; phylum Chordata; class Actinopteri; order Cypriniformes; family Leuciscidae; genus Abramis; species Abramis brama. Next base: position 42,847,716 of record NC_139967.1, read on the forward strand.
GTTCGAAAGAACGGCATTTACAAAGAACAGCATGAAATCTAAATCTTTTGTAAGATTGTAGATGTCTTTGCTATCACGTTTGATCAATTTAATGCATCCTTGCTGAATAAATACATTTAATAAATACATAAATTATATTTTAAAATATATTCAAATAGAAAGTGGTTCTTTTAAATTGTAATAATATTTCACAAAATTCCTGTTTTGACTATTTTATGATCAAATCAATTCAGCATTGGTGACCATAAGAGACTTCTTTCAAAAACATTAAAAACAATAATATAATGTATTCCAAACTTTTGACTGGTAGTGTATTTTAAAAACCCTTATCCAGTAATCAAGAATAACTGGAAAATTCACTGTATATTCATTGTTTGAGAAGAGCATTTAGAACTTCTGGAATAACAAAATTAATTGTGCTTATTTTAATCTATTGACAGTGCAAGTTTGTGTAATTTAAAGAAGTAACTTTTTCATCATAATTACAGCTGAAAAAAATATATTAACCTACATATGAGGCCTCCTTGTCTTGGACAACTGAAGGCCCTGAAGGCCTTGAAAACTGAAGAAACACTGGCTTTTTTATTTTATTTTATTAAAGCTATATTGTCTAGTGACTTTTCCTGTAAATGACATCATTATGCCTATAGGTGGTGGCAAATTTGACTTAATATGTCTTATGAGTGAATCATTCAATAATTCACTCATAAGATTAATTTAAAAACACTGATTTATACAGGAGCAAACTAGTGACTCGCTGCGTCCAAAATGGCGTTCTGTCACTCTAGTCTACATTTAAAGAAGAACTTACTTTGGCACTGTTAGTAAAGTATGTTATTTACATGCGTGTGGGATAAACAATCTGGATACTGAATCTGCCATATTGGCATGATCATCACGAGTCATGACCTCATGGGATGGTAGACTCTCATGTTATATCCACGTTTTTCCTACACCTCATGATGCTTTGCTTGAATTATGGGAGTAACTTCTGTTAAACTGTAAACGATTAGCAAAAGGTTCGCTCAAAAACGGGGTAATGAGAGGATTCTGCTCACCTTCAACAATCGAACATTAAAAGGAAATTGTAAAAGTGTAAAAGCATTAACAAGTTACCACAACAAACCATGAATAACCTTATTATTTCCACAGAAATATTTTGGATGTGTTAATCACTGTAATCACAATCAAAAATGTTCATTTACTGGAACATAATATTTCAAAGTGACATTTTGACACAATAATTGTATTTATTTGCTTTAGAAGCATTCCAGTAAACACTGCTAATAGGGGAGACGATTACATTTTAAAGCATCCGTGTGAAAACAAACCTGGAAAGAGATGTGAAGATTTGGGGAGAAAAACAAGAGATTCTTAGTGCATTTCAATGAATTATTCATGCGATATATCGTATAATAAATCACGAGAGCAGACCACACTTTTTTCATACTGTTACAGCGGAATACAAAGAAAAAAGAAAAGAATGAGGAGGAAAAGAATGCAGCGACTGAAATGAGCTCTTGCCATAGATATTCTTGTTATACCAAGTCACATTAAAACCTGACGTCTGAGAATAAAACATGCAGGACATTTTTTCAGCTCATTCAGTCAAGCTGACAGACGATTTGTAGTGCAACCAAAAAAAGGTGGATAGTAGAGACGAGGCATATTCGGACACGAGGATGTACGAGTGAGCCACAGAATCACTCAACCAGTTCGTTGATTCATTCAGAAACACGTGTTGCTCAAAAACGTGCAGCTTTAGCTTAGCAAATATAGACAAAATAATGTCAAATGTCAAATAATAAAATGTCACTTGCTAAATATTAACGTCTTGTTTACTGTAATTTGTGGATTCAGTTCACTGGAAATCTGTTCTTGTTTAAACATAACTAAATGTAATCGCCACCTGTAGACTTTTATGGCCTGAATAAGCTCAGCCATTAGCAGAATAAATGGGATTGATTAACCATAACCCTGCTCTCTTCAAACAGCGCTGTCACAACCCATAATCCAGAAAAGTTGGGACATGTTTTGCAAATTAAAAAAATTTTGATGGCTACAACACACTACAAAAAAGTTGGGACAAAGGCAAAATAAAAGTGAAAAGATTATAGAATTTCCAAGTTAAACTCTTTTGAAACTGTCCACAGTGAGTAGGTGAATTGGTAATAGGTGATGGTCTCATGACTGAGAGTAAAAGGAGCATCTCAGTCTTCATGGCTCACCACCAAATATCATGAGAGAATCACATTTCTCAATGCAAGATTGCAAAGAATTTGGGTCTTTCAGCATCTACCACATAATATTGTGAAAAGATTGAGGGAATCCAGAGAAATCTCAGTACATGTAGAGCAAGGCGGGAAACCTCTGTTGAATGTGTGTGACCTTTGAGCCCTCAGACGGCATTACATGAGAAACCGTCATGCTACTGTGTTAAATACAGCCACATGTGCTCTGGAGTTCTTTGGAAAACTTGTCACTTAACACAGTCCATCGCTGCGTCAAGAAATGCAACTTGAATCTCTTAAGTTTTACGCAAAAGGAGACAAGGAGAAAGCTATGCATCTGTTCAATGCAGAAATGACATTCTCTGAGCCCGAGCTCATCACAGATGATCCGAAACACAGTGAAAATGTATGACCCATCATGAAAAGAAGAATCGGACAATGACGACCACAGTTCCTCAATTCCCAAACATTTTAAAAGTGTAATTAAAAGGGAAGGTGATGTGACAGTGGTAAAGATGCCTCTGTCCCAACTTTTTTGGACTGTGTCGCAGCCATCAAAATCCAAATTTGTTTATATTTACAAAATACACTTAAGTTAGTCAGTGAAAACTTTTACTTTAGTCAGTTAAATAAAGGTTAAAGAGAATTAACAAATCACAGATTCTTGATTTTATTTCATTTTACAGAATGTCCCAACTTTTCTCAATTTGGGGTTGTATGACTGATGTGAAGCCAACAGGTAAGAACCACGTGGTTACTTAGCAACAGAAGAAAGATTAGGTTGCTAAGAGACAGCCATGGTACTCAACAGTCGGTTGATAAAGAAGAGTGTACATTTTCAGATAGCAATGACTATGAGCAATCATTCAAATAAACAAGCCGTTGAGAGGGGGATGACAATTGCTGTGGATCAGGTATACATTGATTTCAAGGTAATATTCCATGTGTTTAAGTGCTGCATGTCAGTGATGAGTTTTCATAACGCATGCTCTTCAAACGCGTGCTGGTATTTACTCTCTGGTATTTACCGCTCATCACGCGCAGCGCATTTACGCAAGGAGACATAATGCTGCTGACAACTATGGCAAGCCACTTGAACATTTATTCTTTAAAACTAACTATTAGGGTAAGATACAGTATTGAATGTGTGTTATAATGTTGATCGATGAGGGATGTTTTATTACAATCGAGAGCACGTTATTAAATAAATGTGTCCAATTGAGGCATGAGTTCATCCATCAGATATTTTAAAGAACCAACAACGAGTGTAAAGAGGATTTTTGATCCGTACGCCTCGCCGCTCCGGTGGATCTTCAGATGAATGCAACTCATTTCTCTATCTCTTTGAGTAAACGAAACCCATCATGATTAACACAGGACTATTATATGACATGAAAGACAAATAGCTGTACAGTGTGGTTCCGTTCCTACAGCGCATGCTTGCCAAGAATGCAGAGTTTGTAAGTCCTGACAATTTGCAAGTGTCAGTTCGGTTATAGAATGTGGTTGACATGCTCGTAACAAACAAATTTATGAGCGCAATCATATTAAAGTCAGCATGAAATGGAATTAGCTTTTTTCCCCCGTTGTTATGTATATCCATTGGGAATTGATTGGATTGATTGGTTGTGGTTTGCTATTGGTGGATCTCATGTGAGTGACAGGTTGTCCCGCCCTCACACTAGTAAACACATCATCAGAGATTAGAAGAGATGTCACTACAAGAAGGAGGGGAACTTATTTTGATTAAAGATTGCGAGGGCACATGAATAAAAAACTAATAATGATGTGCACGGATAAGTCATTTAGAATAAATACTGCAATATTCCATAAAAAAACAAGAAATGTCTATCATTTCGATTTCATGATGACTTTAAGCTAAAAATTTGTCAGTGACAACCAAATTCCGGTTGTGTGAACTCAGCCAGTCATGCCATTAGTCTCTGTGAATAGTGTTGAGTATAATTTACTTAAGTGGATATTGCTGGTGTTTTTTTTTTTATGCTTGAAAGACAGTAACAACAGTAACAACTCAAATCCCTTATCTGGGTAAAATCTATTAATTAACTTCTCTTTGTTAGATATTAAGTATTTATGAGGTAATGTCCAAATTTCTTCCAGGGAATATCACTTACAAAAACATTCCAGTCAGAAATGAAATGGCACAGAAACAGACTGCTCCTGAAACAAAACTTGTTTTTTAAAAGCACTGTTTAAATGTCTTACACGGATCCACTGAGTGACAAAAGTATGCAAAAGAAAACCCTTAAAAAACATAAGATCTCCTTGAGTCTTTTGGAGTAACCAACAGAAATCTCTTGCTTTACAAAGAACTTAGAATAATTAAAGATTAAACCATTTGGATTGAAAAGTTCAGATACAAAAATTGGCTACTCCTAGAGGTGAACAAACACGCTGCTGCAGAGCAAGTACCGAGACTTGCTACTGCCAGTACATTCACAGACATTGTTAACATTAAAGACATGCTGGTGCTGCTGCTGCTCAGGTAACATACATGATTAAACCCCTGTAGCAGATCTATACAGGTGGAGCTGGGGAAGGTGGAGGGTTTCTGAAAGCACAAAGGACAACACTAAGGGTATTTGAATGTTGAGCCGCAGCTCATTGGCCGCTGATACAACAACCAATCAGCTGGGCTATGTAGCTGACAATGCATCGCTACCAAATGAGTTAAGGACCTATCAGCGTGTGCCATCTAGAGTTTCATGTCAGAACTTGGTATTTACGTATTATGTTAGAGTTTTGCAAAAACTACTATATAACTATACTATATAAAAGTAGACCAAAGACTAGATATTTATTGAATTAGTAGGCCTACTAGTTGGTTTTAGTATACGTTCTAGTAGGCTATAATTAATAATTCAACAGTAGTGAAATTGAAATAGTCACTAATGGATAACTCGCTAGTATAATAAAAAAGAGAGAAGCATTAGTAACACAGAAATCTGTTTTAAGGAATAAATGTTAAAAAGGCTTGCCATAGACAAAGCAGAGCTCTCAGCTTTTTTTTCAAATTCAATTAACCTGTGACGCTGACCCGGTGAGGCGCGAGGGCTCGACGCGGTCCGCCTCTCTGATTTTACGCGCAAGCGTTGATTTATCTGTCTGTTAACAACACGGTCAAACATGCGCGCGCCGTGCAGTGCGCGAGGTCTACATGACGCGGGAAGAACAGGATATTCCTCCAGGACAGTTTGATGGTTACTTCTGCACCTGAATGCGACCAGAGAGTAAGAACGCGAAGAGAACGATCGAGCAGGTGTTCAGCCGCCCGAACCTCACGAAGAATGCAACTTCTCACCTGTACATAAGGTAAGTCTTGCTGTTGTGCGCGCGATACGCTTGGACCGACAGTCGCGCGCTTCAAATCTAAAAAGCTTTATGAGAATGATAAACTGTCATGCGTTCTAAATATATATACATATATATAGTACGGTTTGCGCTTATATATATATATATATATATATATATATATATATATATATATATATATATATATATATATTGTGTGTGTATGTATATATATATATATAAGTAAATGAACAAGTAAATGACACGTGTGTCTTTATTCTATTGGATGCAGAGAATCCATTGCATAAGCATTGTGTCGTATTATTAGTCTTATCACTTAGATTGAAACTGAGAAGATTCATAGTAAACTATTGGATAGCATCATGCATCCTGTCCCCTGCTGCCCGTGTCTTTTGCCTATATGTGGCAATTTCTATTAATATCTATGCTCCATTTAAATCATCCTGACCCCATTTTAGTGCTTTATATCATAAATACATTGTGATATTTAATGGAATTATCAGATTATGATATATAAACACAATAGATGCTTAGATTACTACAAAAAATATTGGCATATTGTCAAAGGTTTGTCAAGTGCACATGTGGAATTAAATAATGTGCCCGATTTGAATATTGATATTTTTTTTTATAATATTTTGTTTTTTTCTCATTTATTATTATTAATATTCTGTTATTTAAATGTGTCTTTGTGTCAGTTTATGTGAAGTGAATGATATCAAATGAGTATTCTCTCTTTAGTTGAGTTGGGCTCTTGTTTGTCATTTTCATCTCTCTCCTGTTCCTCTTTCTGCAGGGACTGCTGGCCTATGAATGGGACTGTGCTGTGGCCACCACTGCTTTCTGCGCTTCAGTCAGGACTATGTGCTGCCCATGTGCCCCTCTGAATGCACTGGCCAGCTGTTTGCGAGAGCAGGGAGGGTGGGGCGGCCCACCGGGGGCGAGGCGGAAACAGGGCGATGTCCCCTCAGTTTCGGATCGCAGTGCTGGGAGCTCAGGGGGTGGGCAAGACGGCCATTGTGAAGCGCTTTCTTCATAATGACTACAGTGAGGTGGCGGTGTCCAGTAAGACACGGCGGGTGCATCTCTCTGCCGCAGTGCTCAATGGTCATGTGCATGACCTTCAGATCACAGATTACCCAGCCATCAGCAGCTTTCCTGGCAGCTCTCTGCAGGTACGGTACCCAACATACCACAAAATATGACTCTGACCTGACCTTGTGTCTGGACAAAGTTTAGCACATTTAGAGAAAGCACATTTGAGATACCCAAACAAAGGGCGTAGGTTTGATTTTGACACTGGTGGCAACGTAAAAGCAGCGAAGAAAAAACTTTATTCATGGACAGTAAGGTTTTTAGTCTATATTGACTATAATAAAGGCAATGCCGAAAACGAGGCGGTTACTCTGACCCTAGTGCAATCGTCTACATCTCTCATCAGCATCAGAGTACATAACGTATATGTAATACTCTATAATATATAAAGCACTTAAAGCATTAGTTCACCCAAAAATTCTGTCATTAATTACTCACCCTCGTGTTGTTCCTAACCCGTAAGACTTTTGTTCAACTTTGAAACGCATATGAAGATCTTTTTAATGAAATCTGAGAGCTTTCTGTCCCGGCATTGACAGTCTACGCAACTACCATTTTCAAGGCCCAGAAAGGTAGTAAAGACATCATTACAGTAATCCATGTGACTCCAGTGGCGTGTTAACCTCAGTTTTATGAAGGGATACATATGTGTTGCAATGAAACACTTAATTTACTCATACATTAATGTAATATCCATGCAAAATTTACATTATATAAAAGTTGCATGTTATACAATTATGAGATATTCGGATCAGCAACAGTCTCCGAGGGTGATGGAGGTTTATGAAGGGCCAATTAAACAGAATCTTTTCAGTGATTTTGCGTTTTGCACAGTAAGAGCATTAGTATTGCAGATTGGTTTATAATGAACCAGTAACCTGAGAGCTCATGGTTCTGCGTAACACTTGTGATTTCAGACAGCTTGAAAAGATAAAAGAGCCACTTGAGCAGCAAAAGGCCTTTTGTCTCAGCTCACTGTTCTTTCTCAGTGCTGTCACAATGATTCAGTGCTCGAATTAGTGACAATGGGAAGAGAGGATTCTTTCATAACTTTACATTTATAATTATATTCTCAATTGGAGTTTAATGTCAGAGAGCTAGAGGTTACCTTGAGTTATCATTACTTAGGGCCGTTTACACCTGGTATTAAGATGCGTTTTGGCCGATCGGATCACAAGCGGACGACACTAAATACAGGTGTAAACGAGGTCTAAAGCGTTTTGAGCTTGTCCACTTTTAACCACTTCCAGAGGTAGTCGAAAAACACATTCGATTTAAACTTTGTCGTCTGAAAACCCAAGTTTGGTTTGCCCATAGATCCTCCCCTCGAAGAAATCAGGACAGAAGTGGTTAAAAGTGGACAAAAGAGACCAGGTGTAAACGGGAAAGTGTCTCCCTCGTCTACTTGCGATCCGATCTAACAAAACTCATCTAAATACCAGGTGTAAAAGACAACTGTTTTTCTTTCTCAAACTGCATAAGCGAGCATTTATCCCCAAATCCTGACTAACCACTAGATTTTATCTGAAAAAGCACCCTCCAATAAAACATAATTAGTTTGTAAAGTGCTAAATGTGGCGTCAGTGTGCCTTCTATCATTCTTCACATGGCTGATATACACAAAGAAATGGAGAGAATAAGAATAGGGAGATCATTATCTCTCTTGTTTCCGCATCACCTGTTACACTCCTGGCTCCTTCAGTTATAACTACCTCATATTAATCAGTTCAGAAAGGTTCTGAATGAATCATCTGAACATGAGTAATATGAATCTCAAGGTTCAAGAGTGAAAATGTTATGTTTTGTTTATGCTTAGTGTTATTATTTTATCTGAAAGGTCAGAGATTTGATTTAAATGGAACAGTTTAGTGAACCATTAAAAAAATATTCATATCTATCATATACATCAGGCTTTTATGGCTCATATAGTATTGTGAAAATATGGAGCTCATACTTGAGGAGGAAAAACACCTCAATTTTATTCAGAGGCCCAAACTAAGCAGAAATATGCAGTTTGATGCAGTTGCTGATATTTATTAAATTCTGATTGAAGTGTAAATCAGTGAGTTTTGCATAAAATGCATATAATACAATAATATCAGTTGTCTCTCTATATCTCCCAATAATAGGTCTTAGTAAGATTATATTTAAATGCTTAGTTTTATGATAAAAGCTCTTTAGATTTTATTGCAGGGGACAAACATATAATGCAATGATGATTGAGAGGTAAAGGTTCCTCAAAAGCTAGATGTATCATATTTGATACTCACGTTTTAACATCATTTTCTAAATAATGATGTATGGATGATCAAGTAAACTTGAACTTCATCTTATACGAACAATATAAAAGTATATGTTATGTTTACTTTATAAAAGTCAGTAAAGATTTTACAGCAAAAAGATACATGTACAAGGACCTGCATGTTTTTAGAATTAAAAGGCCTTTTACTTGCTAAAAAAGTATAAACTATCAATCAGACACCAGATGGCATGTAGTTGATTGTGTACATGTTTATAGTTTAGAGGCCTTAGAAGTTTGCATATCAAATATGATATAGGAGGCTTTATAGGGTAAACTGAGCTTTGTGTTTCACACGATCAAGGTCTTGTGTTGCTATAATGTGCTCTATGTCTGTGCAGGAATGGTCAGATGTTTGCTGTCGAGGCATTCGGAGCGCTCATGTGTACATTCTGGTTTACGACATCTGCTGTTTCGACAGCTTTGAGTATGTCAAAAGCATGCGGCAGCAGATCTTAGAGACCAGGTACGTGATGGGAATATTTGCTTAATTTTCTTTTTATTCCTTCACACCTTTACATCTTTGCCCCCTTCTCTCTTCATGTTATCTGCTTACACCTGAATTATCTCTATTTTTTGTCCATTCCCAGTTTTTTCTGCTCTGCTTTATCTCCTGCATGTTTCTCAACCCTTTTTTTCTTCAACGTTCTGTAATTACGCTCAAAAGGCGAGACCCTTCTGTAATCATGGGCTGCCAGCACACTGGGCCATTTCTTCATCATTTGGATCCAAATCAAAAGAAATGCCTTCTTTTCCCATCTGCTGATTGCAAAGGTCATCTTCAAAAGCCAATTCAAAAACTTTTTGCTTCGTACCCTGAGCAGGTTTGATGATGAGGCCTAATTGTGGTTGTTTTTGGCTGCATACTATCTCTCTTTGATATCATTGATTGTTATTGTGGGAACGAATACCCTTCTTTTTTTAGCTCTGATGAAATAACTTAGTTTTATAGTCAATATACTACAATCTCTGTGGATATCTTGGACTTTTTGTGCAAATGATATGTTGTGACATGTGAGACCAATTTGTCACACAGTGTCTTGAACCATCCAAGACCAAATGGTGTATTTATAGGAGTAAAATGAACTAATAAATTAGTTAAATGCAAGAAACAATTAATCATAATCAGCATTTTTGTTCAGTAAAAATATCACAAAACATCATTAAAACAAGAAAATGATATTTGTATAATAATACGATGTTTATATTGCACTGTGAATCCGAATAAGTTGGCAAAACTAAAAAATAATAATAATTATGTAATCAGTTACATGATATCCAATTTTTTTGAGAAAAAAAGAAGAAATTCAAAGCAGAACTGGCAGATTTTTATTTTGTACTCATAAATTTGAATTGCTATTATGGTAATTTGAAATATTTTAGTAAACTAATTCATACATTTAACTTAAAATTATCATGTGATCTCAACTTGGCTAGCTTTAACTTGCTAATTCAGTAAATGCTAAATGGTAACACAATGCTTTGATTGCATTGGTACCCCAAAAACCACACATATCAGAAACTCTTCCAAATAATCATAGCAAAACATTAAACACTACTTAATCTCCCACTTAACATTAATCTTGCTCAGAAAACATTATATAACACTCAATTTTAGCATTTACTGTCCCTTTCAAGTGTCATGGCAAAGCAAATTGGGAAATAGAAATCCCAGACCAATTATTGTGAGCATTAGAGTTTATGTCAAAACTTACATTTTCTCAAAATGTAAAAACTGTATTATTACACAGCTCTATTTACAGTACACTCATATAAGCTAATATATACCATATAGCAAATCTCAATTAACTGATCTTGATCAAAAAAGGTAACCATTTTTTTGGTAACTATATTATCATCCAGCTCTTTATATAAATTTGTAAGATATTATAGACATTAATCTCAAGATTTTCTGTAAAGCTGCTTTGAAACAATGTGTATTGTGAAAAGCCCTATATAAATAAATTTGACTTGATATTATATTATATTATATTATATTATATTATATTATATTATATTATATTATATTATATTATATTATATTATATTATATTATATTATATTATACATGTATTGACTTGCTTTCAGAGAATATATCTTTTAATACATTTATTTTTCTTACGCAATAGGATTTAAAATGCCATGTGTATCAAAGTAATACACACAGTAACAGTGATGCTCCATCTTTATTTAAATTCAGCTCAGTCACCGATTGGCTTAAACGGTCAGTGAGGGCGTCAGCACTGAGCCTGTCACTCACAGGCAGATTTAGCGTAATCAATGGCGTCAGCTGTCATGCTTCGCTTGCGTCAAGGCCTGAGCATTGAGACAGGCAGTTCCGGTGTCAAACATTCATGTTTTATTGATCCAGGCAGAACACAATTAAGTCACCTTGGCCCAACACTGCCTCACAGCCTCGAACACACAATAGGAGGAGGATGAGCCAGTTCGATTCACTGATCTGATCTGCTAATAACCAACAGAAGTGGCTCGCTGTCAATCGTTCCTGTAATAAGACAGAGCCTGTTAGAGTGACGAATTACAAGAGAGACAGTAAATTAATCTTTGGTAAAACAATAGCCACCTGTCCTGATCTCAGATTAAGTTTGTATGGAGATCTGATAACATTATTAATAGTGTCCATTTACAGTAGCTGTCCAAAACATTCAGTACCTAGACAGCATTTTTAACCCTTAAAGGTAAAAAAAAAAAAAAATTAGAATTAAAAAAAAAAAAAAAAAAGATTAGCCCTTGATTTTCTGGTGTATATGACATTCTTCTTTCAGACGAATACAGTCGGAGTTATATTAAAAAATGTCCTGGCTCTTCCCAGCCTTATAATTTGGTGTAGGTCGACTTGTGTACGGCCATCTGCCAGAAGCTAGTTATTTTAGTCGATAAAGTTTTAAATATGGATATTTTTCTCACACGAATGCATCGCTTCACTTCAGAAGGCCTTTATTAACCCCAGCAGAGCCGCTTCAAGCACTTATATCACGGATGGATAGGCTTAGATGGACTTACAAAAAATATACCCATTGACTTCCATTATCAAGCTTGGAAGAGCCAGGACATTTTTTTATATAACTCCGATTGTATTCGTCTGAAAGAAGATTGTCATATACACCTAGGATGACTTGAAGGTGAGTAAATCATGTATTAATTTTCATTTTTGGGTGAACTATCCCTTTAAATGCATGAATGTTTCGCAAATCAATTACATACTCGGGTCTTTAACGACTCAGATCTATATCTAACATGGATGGATCTCTAACTGCCGTAATAGTATAAAACTCTCCTGATATTTCAGTAACAATTACAAAACAATAAAATAAAGTATTAAATAAAGTTGTTACTTTTTGGTACTTGGAAGGGTTCAATTTGAGCAGATGTTTTTTACCATCATCACTGTCCTCGTCAGAGCTTATTTCCTCAGTGCATTCAACATCTGGAAATTCTGACCTACAATTGAGATTTAAATCTCGCAAATTCTGATTTTGTTTCTCAGAAATGTAAGGTATTACGTTTTTATGTGGGTGTAGTTGCGAGAAAAAGTCAGAACTGGGAGATTATAAAAAGTCCCGATTACCTTTCAAGCTTCCATATGTTAGTCCCCAATGGTAGTTAATGTTATAGTCCCTGCCTTTCAGTCCGATCATGTCCGAGATTGAAGCACAACTCATGTCGGATTTACAGTGAGGAAAATAAGTATTTGAACACCCTGCTATTTTGCAAGTTCTCCCACTTAGAAATCATGGTGGGGTCTGAAATTGTCATTGTAGGTGCATGTCCACTGTGAGAGACATAATCTAAAAAAAAAAATCCAGAAATCACAATGTATGATTTTTTTAACTATTTATTTGTATGATACAGCTGCAAATAAGTATTTGAACACCTGAGAAAATCAATGTTAATATTTGGTACAGTAGCCTTTGTTTGCAATTACAGAGGTCAAACGTTTCCTGTAGTTTTTCACCAGGTTTGCACACACTGCAGGAGGGATTTTGGCCCACTCCTCCACACAGATCTTCTCTAGATCAGTCAGGTTTCTGGGCTGTCGCTGAGAAACACGGAGTTTGAGCTCCCTCCAAAGATTCTCTATTGGGTTTAGGTCTGGAGACTGGCTAGGCCACGCCAGAACCTTGATATGCTTCTTACAGAGCCACTCCTTGGTTATCCTGGCTGTGTGCTTCGGGTCATTGTCATGTTGGAAGACCCAGCCTCGACCCATCTTCAATGCTCTAACTGAGGGAAGGAGGTTGTTCCCCAAAATCTCGCAATACATGGCCCCGGTCATCCTCTCCTTAATACAGTGCAGTCGCCCTGTCCCATGTGCAGAAAAACACCCCCAAAGCATGATGCTACCACCCCCATGCTTCACAGTAGGGATGGTGTTCTTGGGATGGTACTCATCATTCTTCTTCCTCCAAACACGTTTAGTGGAATTATGACCAAAAAGTTCTATTTTGGTCTCATCTGACCACATGACTTTCTCCCATGACTCCTCTGGATCATCCAAATGGTCATTGGCAAACTTAAGACGGGCCTTGACATGTGCTGGTTTAAGCAGGGGAACCTTCCGTGCCATGCATGATTTCAAACCATGACGTCTTAGTGTATTACCAACAGTAACCTTGGAAACGGTGGTCCCAGCTCTTTTCAGGTCATTGACCAGCTCCTCCTGTGTAGTTCTGGGCTGATTTCTCACCGTTCTTAGGATCATTGAGACCCCACAAGGTGAGATCTTGCATGGAGCCCCAGTCCGAGGGAGATTGACAGTCATGTTTAGCTTCTTCCATTTTCTAACTCCAACAGTGGACCTTTTTTCACCAAGCTGCTTGGCAATTTCCCCGTAGCCCTTTCCAGCCTTGTGGAGGTGTACAATTTTGTCTCTAGTGTCTTTGGACAGCTCTTTGTTCTTGGCCATGTTAGTAGTTGGATTCTTACTGATTGTATGGGGTGGACAGGTGTCTTTATGCAGCTAACGACCTCAAACAGGTGCATCTAATTTAGGATAATAAATGGAGTGGAGGTGGACATTTTAAAGGCAGACTAACAGGTCTTTGAGGGTCAGAATTCTAGCTGATAGACAGGTGTTCAAATACTTATTTGCAGCTGTATCATACAAAGAAATAGTTTAAAAATCATATATTGTGATTTCTGGATTTTTTTTTTTTAGATTATGTCTCTCACAGTGGACATGCACCTACGATGACAATTTCAGACCCCTCCATGATTTCCAAGTGGGAGAACTTGCAAAATAGCAGGGTGTTCAAATACTTATTTTCCTCACTGTAGCTCAGCAATCCAGACTGACAGTCAAAACACATAAATATTAATGACTAAATGAATGAATCAGAGAATAGATGGAGTTAGTGAATGAATGATGAATGAATGCGGTAATAAATGAATTATGTTTGCGGAGGGTCTCTGCTGTGTTTGAGAATGAAATGATTGTGTCAGGGATCAGAGACCAGAGCCGTCACACACACGATGACTGATGGACAATGCTGGTGGTTTCTGTCAATTCAAGACCCAGAGTTACGCGGTGACTGACAGTACGGTGTCTGAGGTGGTTTGGGGCTAATTGTGTTTACGCCACAATCTTCTTATCAGTACACAGACACACGTCAGACATGAGATCAGCTCTGAATGATTAAGTTTTGAAATGACTCCACATCAGAACTGTATCTGTCCACTCGCAGTATTTTCCACAGCAGAAGTCTATTTTTGGCTTTCCTTCCCAGTACAGTCCGGTGCAGCGCTGTGGAAAGCCTCTGTGAGGTGAAACAATTGGAAATCTATTTGTCTTTTTTCAGAGCTGTCAGAGGCGCAGGTCATCTTGAACAGAGATAAGTGTGGAGACATATAAGCTGCTCTCCGGGATGTGTGCTCTCTGTTGGAGACAGGACCAGAGGTTGATAGAACTGCCCGACTCTTGACAGCCTGTCACACACTGAACCCGTTTGCACACGCAACACATACGAGAGGCTGCTAGACACCAACAGCCCGAAAATCCTCTCTCTGACTAATAGACCTTAGTCAGGGTAGCGCCATTTTATTTTTATTTGACAGGAATGAAAACAACAAGCATGTGAGGGATAGAACACGTGTAGTAGTGCGTTCACTGGATTGTACTGTTGTTTTGCTAGGCTACGCAAGTATTAGCTTCATATTCCCCTGTATCATACCCTGTACCCTGTTACATTTCAAAATATTAGATTTCTTTAACTATTATTTCATATGTCAAACATTACAGGGTTAAGTATAGTTTTTTTAATACTTCCTATGCTCTGGCGTGATTAAATGATTTCTTCACCTACAGTCGGCTCAAGATTAACAGAATTTCATGAGAAGTCATTATTAGGAATGTTAGTGAACAAACTCCATCGCACACCTGTAAGTGATAGGTGCGTAGGATAATAAGACCAGGTGGATCTATTATTAGGAATGTTAAAATGAATACATTTTTTTGTCTGTGTATCATCCACATCTTTCAAAACCCATTAAAGATGTTTAATATTTCAGTGTTGTGATATGAGATCATTATCTGCATCTATGAAGTGACCACTTAATCTACAATTGGCCTAATTTCTCTCCAAACAAGCAATACGTGATATTAAAAAAAACAATCACAGAATACCAATAGGTACTATATTTTGAAAGAAAGAATGAGGGAAAAATGACATGCCAGTTTCGGCATATTATTAATCTTTTAAACGCCTATCCTGCAGAAGAAGACATGTGATAAACAAGCTTAATGTTTAGTTTCATCTTCAAGGTAACAACAATACAATTTTATTTGAAAATGACTCTTAGTTTGATAAAGGTACTAAGGCTTTTTTTCTACAAAGATGGAAAAAGGGCTTTCATCTACTCGAATGCTGCTGTTTAGGATGCTGCCATGGATTTACACTAATATGTTTGTTGATGCATGAAATGCCACTTTGGTTGTTTACACCTGATATTAAGATGCATTTCAGTTGATCGAATTACGAGTGGACGACACTAAATACAGGTGTAAACGGGGTCTGAAACTTTTTGAGCTTGTCCACTTTCGACCACTTCCAGAGGTAGTCGAAAACGTATTTGATCGGATTGCTTTCGTAGTGTAAACGCTCATGTGGTCGAATGTGTTCAAACAGCCACAAAAGACCGTCTACTCTCCGCCTACTGACCTAATGTGTAAAGATTATGGGAAGCGCACTAGATGGACTGGATTTAAACTCTGTCGGCTGGAGACCCAAGTTTGGGTTGAAGATGAAAAACGTACCAAGCACAATGTTCTCTCAGCATTCCTGATTTCTAACACACACTCAGAGCGTTCGGCTGGTCTTCCGGCTGTCAGAGCAGAAACTAAAGCTGATGGTCTCCGTATGTTTTTCTGTCGTCTCCGGTCGTGTTCATATGTAAATTGCATACTTCATCCATTAGATCCAAATATCTGAAAAAGCCAAGGCCATACATTTATCTATCTGGCCATAGACCCTCCTCTCGGAGAAATCAGGACAGAAGTGGTTGAAAGTGGACAAAATAGACGGATTAAAACACCAGATGTAAACGGAAATGTGTCTCCCTCGTCTACTTGTGATCCGATCGAATAAAACACATCTTAATACCAGGTGTAAACAGGGCCTTTATCGTGGAAGCATCTAGAATAGATGGATGCGCGGAGAGCTTCAGACAACACCAAATCTTTCAGAAAGATCATTTGTAGAGATTAAAATGGTTGCATCAGTCTGGTGAAAATGCAGCCCAAATTGATCCTCTTGAAGAAGACATTCCACTTCATCAAATGCTTTATTGTATTGACACAAAGACATACAATCACAGCAGGGTGGTTCTGTTCATTATATGCTACGTTAAATACCCATCTGATGTTTTCCACTGCGTGTCTTTAGTAAACCTAGACAGTAGTTTTTTAACGCCAAGAGGGTTTGCGCTGGTGTAATTCTGGTTCAAGTGTCATGAGGCACCATGTCTGATTTAGTAGATCCCATATATGCAAGGTTTATCGTGGGTGTAGTATTATGTTCCAAAAGAATTCAGATAACCACTTAAATTCAAATGTAATTCTATTTTGTCTAAATTAAAATGGAATAATAAAAACGAAACTAACAAGTAAATTTAAGCATTTTAACATAATGTACAGTGTGAAAAATTAATATTAATTTTGGTATTTGCTAAAAATTAATACAATTAGATAATAACATTATCACTCATCGGCCAATTTGGCTAGTAAATTTTTAAGTTACCGGCCATTCAGAACTTCTACTAGCTAACAAAAAAAAAAAAAGGCGGGAAAAAATAAATAAACGTCTATGTCACAGCTTATATATATACTGTATATAATTATACATATATATAGAATTATACATAATTGTTTACTTTTTTTTGTTATCCAAATATCAAAGAAACAAAAAAAATCACTAATATCAACAGATAATCAAAATGGTACTGTTATGTTGTGCATGTAGTTCAAAAAAGGTATCTGGATATCTCCCAACGTCATCACAAGTAAACAGTCGACTGACTATTACAAGACAATTTTCAGTCAATCAACCGCAATTGCAGAAATAAATAAGGATGACCTGACATACAAATGTTTAATTCACTTTTCAAGGCATTGTTCACAGAAATTCTGCCATCATTTCATTCCAAACCTGTGTGACTTTCTTTCTACTGTGAAACATAAAAGAAGATATTTTGCTAAATGTTTTTGTTCAAAAAAAGGAAATCAGTGGCAACCAAAACTGTTTGGAATGACTAAACCTTGTAGTATAAACTTTGGCACTTTACACTCTTAGAAGAAAAGATTCTATAACTTTAAAGGGTTCTGTCAGTCACTTCATTTATAGAACCTTTTAGGGTTTATTTTATGGATTTAGTTTTAATTAATTAATTTTGTTTTAATTTTTAATTTCAATCAATGTTATGAATTAAACAGCTCGTAAACATACTTTATCACTAGAATTTTTTTTTAAATAACTCATTTAACATGAAAGTATTACGTAGTCATTTAAGACATTTCTCCTTATATAGAACCTTTTTAGCATACTTTCTTTTTTTCTTCTTTTTTTTAAATTGAGTCAAGAATCCAAGAGTTATATATCGAACCCCATTAAACCTTTCATAAATAACCTCCATCCATGGAACCATTACATTGCACAAAATATTCTTTGTAGTGGAAAATGTTCTTCACACCTTTTACTGAAAGTTTTTGTCTGTGGAATATAATAAGATTTGACCCATCTTGTTTGTGTAGAATTGTTTTTGCATTCTGTGCTTACAGTGGTTGTGTCTGTGTGTCTTTCCACAGAGTCATGGGCTCTGGGGAGACGCCCATTCTAATAGTGGGCAACAAGCGTGATCTGCAGCGAGGCCGCGTCGTCCCCCGACACAGCGTATCTGACTTAGTCCGAAAGAGCTGGAAGTGTGGATACGTGGAGTGCTCTGCCAAGTTCAACTGGCACGTTTTACTGTTGTTCGGAGAGGCTCTCCGCAGCATGGGTTGTGCCCGCTGCAAACACGTCCATGCCACCATCCGTTTCCAGCGGGCGCTCAGGAGAGAGCGATGCGTCCTAATGTGAGGACTTCTGCGATGGCCATTGTAAAGCGATTTATGGGATCTGTCAGGCGATGGAAGCTCGGTGATTGTTTGGGCAGCTGGAAGAGCTGTGATAACCCTCTTGCCAAGGAACTTAACATTTGGGATTTTAACTATGGACAGACAGATGTGGTCTTAAAACAGGAAGTCCGTGTTGCTTAATTACCTAAGCCTACAAATTTACGTCTCTCCTTTTGGACTGAGAGAACACAATCAACATCTCTGCCTTTTATCTTAGAAATCGAAACTGCCAAAAAGCTGGTGGAAGGTGACAAAAATCAGCTTTAATGTTACATTAGTACACTTTCTGTCATTGCTTATGTTCCGGCCAGGACAGAGCATGGGACGCTCCTCTATGCTTATGAGTAGGGTTAGGTATTGTCTGAATTTCAGCGATTTCAGTTCTGATTCTGCTTATCGATTCCGGTTCTTATCTATTCCCAGTCAAACATTTAGATATCAAACGTATTTATTCTGTATTTTTTTGCAAAACATTCAGCTGAATAACATAAACAAAAATCATCAGCCTAAAGAGCAACTAACTAATAGAAATTTCTCTAAATGTTAAAGATAAGTATACAGTCAGTAATACAATTATAACAAATAAACAAATTAGCAATAGCTCAAATAAATACATAGCATAGTTTTATTTTTTATAAATAAAATATAGATTGATCCTTATTAAAGTTATTCAGTCCTTTTCTTTTGTTATAGATTAACATTTATGAGACAGACCGCAGCAGGTTTATTAGGCTGCTGTCACTTTAAGAGCTGCACGGATCCAATATACTGTTACACTGTTTACGTTCACTTAAGGTGAGACACTACAGGTGAATAGGGTAAAAAGTTTAAATATGCAAATTAGGCAATATCTAATTAAATATGCGCTAATTTGCATATATTTTAAAAAACGAAATCTGAGTATTGGATAAAGCCAGGTTAAAAATTATTTTTTCATTGTGTTCACATATTAGATGGGGAAAGAATTACAGAGGGATTTATGGATATCTACTTTTGTTATCCTGTAAATCAGAAAATACTGTCAATAGCCTTAAAAAAATTATTTTCGCCATGTTTTTTGGAATAAAATGTTATGTAAATCAGGCTAGGAATAATATATTTACAAATCCCTCTGTAAATGTCTTCATAATATAACTAGGTACAAGACTGGAAAGTTTGGTGTATATAGGTGCTACTGAAGTGGAGATTTCGGACTTGGAGTATGAGAGTATTTCGGAGTATGAGAGAAAAGTCATTTTGAGAAAACAGGCTTTAAAGATTTATCATCAGCCAATGAGATTGCGCATTTAGAGTTAAATCCCCCCTTTTACTTTCACGATTGGTTGCTGATAAAAAGGAAATGACCATATTTGGATCCGACAGCATTATACAGGAGAGAGAAAGCTTTCTAACGGTGTGTGTGATGACAGGGAGCAGACAGCGATCGCGGAGCAGCGGGATGATTTAAAACGCCAACTTTTGTTGAATTTATGAGAAATCTACAGACGCAAACAGACAAAGTGTAATAAAATAAAGACCTAAATGTGTATTTCGGACTTTTTTCCACCACAAGTCTGAAAGAAGACATGTTATTGAAGACAAATATCCCAAAATCTCAAAATTGACCAGTAAAAAAAAAACGATGTTTTTGCCTGCTGTGTCTCGCCTTAAGATATAACCGACTGTGTTTTACGAGAATATTTTGACAATTTTGTATGTATTTGTCCGTTCAAGCGCAAGAAGACACAAAAGAGAACTATATTTGTGCACTACATGAGAGGCAGCTTTATGTGTGCGATCTAGATGTGTGCATCAAAGAAAACAGCGCACGAGTGCCGAATTGAGTTCTCTTTCGCATCTTCTTGAATGATTTAAAACCACGTTAAAATGTGCACACAGGAATCGATAAGCGGAATCAAAATTTTAATTTTTAACAAGTATCCGATTCCAGAATTGGGATTGATTTTCGATTCCCAACCCCTACTAAGCTTAAGTATCTTCCTGTACCTGCAAGTGTTTCCCAGCTCAGGTGCCGTACGCTGGCACTTATAATATTCCACACAACACAAATTATACAAAAGTCTTTGTTCTTTGGACACTTTCGTGTATTTAAAGGGATAGTTCCCCCAAAAATAGTATCTTTTACTCACCTCTGTGTTGTGCCAAACCTGACTGTCTTTCATATGTGGAATACAAAAGAGAAATTTTAATAATGTGGTGGCCGCTCTTTTCCATGCAGTTACATTGAATAGTTACTGAAGCTTTCAAGCTTCAAAATGGACGCAAAACACCATAAAAGTATTATAAAAGGATCCATATGGTTCTGAAACGTTCTTTTTCTTTTTAGTTAATAACAAGTGGTGCAGAAGTCGTATGTTACAGCATGATGCATGAAATCTTTAGCCTCCATTCGTTGTAATTGCGTGAAAAAGAGTGACTAGTAAATTAATAAAGTTCTTCTTTTGAAAGCCTTGAGGATGAGTAAATAATGGTAGATCTTGAACTATCCCTTTAAGGTATGTCTTGATACTGTGTCTTATCTCAAAAATGTAATTTATGCCGAGGTATGAGAATTTTTCCCACTTTGAAATGCTGTAGACACAAGGGCAAGAGGAAAATATCATTTAAATGTAAATGTGTTTATAAATGTATGATCTTACATTGTGGAACCCACTTTGTCGTACAGAGGCTTGGATGATGTTTGTGTCAGGCAAGTAAAAGACTAAAAATATTCCCTTCTTTAATAATTTAACCAACCACATCTCTGGCACATATACAGACCAGCTTCTTCTACACATCCCAGTCTGATCAAAAACATGTTAAATACAAATGTCTGTGTAAAGAGCACATTTAATAAATGGACACTGGAGACAGAAAATGCATTCTCTTCTGTGTGATGTACGAGTACAAAAATCAATACTTACATCAGTATCTGTTCTTCAGAAGTGTATCTGCCCTACTTTTTATACAATGCACTATACTGTATGTACTTATACGTAGCATGTACAATAGAAATCAGTGAGGCATTGCTTGATGTTGTGGCTCACTGATGAACGCCTGTGCTGGTGAAGATTACTTATGTTCATTAATCCTTAAACAATCAAAGAATAATTTCAGGTAACGTGACAAATGGAAGCACGTCATTCTCAATAATTGGATTAGATTCAGTGTAATTCCAAAAAGCTGAATTTAATCTTTTTATCACGAGTCTCCAGAATATCATGCTCTCACAGTCCTCAGAGGACATCTTCAAAGCGCTCCTCTCCACTGACAAGAGTCTGGGGATGAAAGGGGACTGGGGTTTGGAGGGAGGGAACAAGGAGAAGAAAGTTGCAAGGGAGCACAGCTGCTGTAGTGTGACAGGCTGCAGTTCTGACGAAGCTATTATTAGCTCCAGACTTATGCCAAGAGTTATTTATAAAACCTGCAGCCAAAAACATTGAAGCACAAGGTGACTTGGAAACGGCAGGGAAGAAATGGTAGCGGAATGCTTGGAGGAGCTGAAATGAATAAACAGCGAACAGGGACAAATTCTTGTACAGTCATGACATATTTACAGCATGTTACAAAATGTAAAAATATACAAATTCGAATCTGTACAGACAGACATTCATGATGTGACAAACATTCACATGGCTCAGATGTCAGTGTATCAGTTTTTATTAAATGGGGAAAGTTTCACCACTTGAACACCTGATTGTATGGAAGAATAACATCTGATCCGTCAAGTCTGCAGGCCCATGACTGCCCGAGCGTGACATTGAGGAGAAATGCTCATTTTAAAAGGATATAAATTCAGACAATCTACGTTGAAAACCTTAATCTAAAGTCAAACCCAAAATATATTTTAAAGAGCTCAGAATGTAGCATAGTTTAACCAAAAACGAAAATTCTGTCATCATTTACTCACCCTTTTGTCACTCCAAACCTGTATGACATTATTTCTTCTGTGGAACACAAAAGGGAGATATTTTGGGAAAAAGTCTTGGGGTTATTTTGTCTATACAATGAATTCAGTAAGCTCCAGTGTTGTTTTGGACCCCATTGACTTTCATGGTATGGACAAAAACAGATTAAACATCTTATTTTGGGTAGCCTGGAAATCCAGACCTAAATCTAAAAGATTAATGGTCTGGCGTCGACTAATGAAAATTGCCCAGCTTGAGGGGCGGCACCAAGCATGCATTTGAAAATCTCACTGCACGAAACTGGACAAATTCATTAGTTAGACCCTAAAGAGTAAAGCAAAACAACAAAAATCCCTTACAATATTTGACAGAACCAACATGGCATTGCTATGGCATTAAAACTATAGTTGTCAATTAGTTTTTTATACAGTAAATGCATGTAGTGTACATTAAAAATATATATATAAACAATCAACAAACCACCAAAGTATCTCATTTAGGTTAATGTGACTTTAAGTGCTGTGCTTTTTGAAAAGGATGTTGAAGGCTTTCCGAAAAAATGCACTTTTGAATAGCAAGTAAAATAGTTCCTGACTAACATATGGCTTGTTTGAATTGTCAGTCAAATTTTCAGTAAACTCCAAAATTACAAATTTCTGAGTTGTTGATTAAACCCAGGTTTCCAGATCTTGATCTCCATGTGGTTCCTTGTTTGCTCTTTGGCACTTTGTTGCACTCGGTATTGGGACCTGGGATTCTGGTTTAGCCCAAGTGTTTCCTCGAGAGTTGTCTGTGCCGAAAGGCCCATGTGGGGAATCGTTCCCTCTCTGGTTTTGAGAGTTGGCATCTTTGCAGTTTGTTCTTTTGTAGAAAACTGGTTTTGGGATCTTTGAAGGCTTTCGGTCGGACCTGTGGTCACGTCTTGGTCGCACACAGGGTTTTAGTTTCAGCTTGAAGATGGATGGCACTCTCTCTGGCTTCCTTAAGGATCTTCTTTGTTTGATTGAACAACTCCTCTGCTTTTTTACATGCTCAGTTCCTAAATTTGATACTTTGCCAGGGGGAATTTTGGTCTCAACATTTGAGTTGTCAACTGGCACTTTAACAAGTTCAGCAGTCTCCTTTGAATCCATACTGGATGCCAATGAGGACCAAGAACTGGTCATACAAGGTTTAGAGACCTTAAGGTGATGTGCGGTAGTGTGGTCTTCCACCACCTTGCCTCTGAGACCCTTAGGAAGAGTGTTCATCCACTTCTCAACTGACACCTTCTCCATCTTCCTTTGGCCACCAGAGAGTTCAGCCATGACTGCATCAAAAGCCCTGTTTCCACTGTCGGGTGTTGCCCGATCAAGACTTGCTGATCTGTGTGAGGCTTTACAGTGGTCAGATGGAATCTCTCTCGAATTCTTAGGAGTCTCGTGATGCTTCTCATCAGAGCTAGTGCTGGTTTCTGTGTCGATGCTTAGCTGCTGTAGATTGCACAAGATTTCCTCCTCTAGGCTCTTGTAGAGGATGGCTTCTTGAGAAGGGCTGAGAGGAGGAGGAGTGAAGAGATATCTTGTCTCACTTCCTCCCTCTTCAACCCCTAAAGACTTCTGAAACTGCACAATGTTCGGCACGTGTAGAGCTAAGTGCTGTACCTTCTTGCTGGCTGATCTATCTGCTCTTTGTTCAAGTTGGCCTTTCTCAGTTAAATCCAGAATATTTTTCGGTTTACCAGGTGACTCTTCTTGAGAGATCTTAGCTGGTGTTCTAGGTCTGGTGTGTTGTGCTTCTGAGATGGCCCCTGTTATACCTTTAAAAGGAGAAAAGTTGCGGATGAAATGTACGCTCTTTTTGGGACCCCCATTGCCCTCTGGCTCATGAATAGTGATGTTCGGAGGTTTGGAACATAAATGTGTGTTTCTGTGAAAACTCTGGAAGGTCCTTCCTGGACTTTCTTTCATGTCAGAGACAAGGTACACTCTGTCCTCGTTCTCTCGTCCTTTTACTCCAATGGTGGAATTTTGTCTCAGTTTGGAAACAAACTGCGATTTGGTCCAGGTTTGACCCAGATTCTTCTCAGGCGCTTGCTGGCGTTGGATCTGATTGGTGTTTCTCTGAAGGACTAGAGGTGTTTGAGGACGCTGTATCTCAGGTTGTGGTGTGGTTGGATGATGGGTGGCCCGAGGAAGACTGCTTGTCAGGCGAGGTGTTGGTGACGTCCGTGTTGCATTTCTGCCTGTCCTACTGGAGGAGTTTGTTTTCAAGCTATCTTTTCTGTCAGCACAATTGTACACTCGAGATGGAGTACTCGGTCTCTCACTTGATCTAAAACGAAGAAGAAAAAACACCCACACATAGCCTTGTTAGGGTCAGTGAGTCTGTGGTTCCTCAACAGCTGTTAAAAGTATCATGTATTTAGGGACACCAATATACATGATTAAGCATATGGTAATGCAAACTCCATTTTATCATATCAGAAGGGATTTGTTCAAATGGACACTTCATGGACATACATTAAAACAACCTATTTTGCAGACCCACTTTCAGTTTATGGCCTCATTTACACCAGGCATTGGCATGTGTTTATCTGCGTTTTCACATTTTGAGGTGGTCTGGGACTGATTTCGACCACATTTAATTAGGATGCAAATGCAAATGAGTTTTTGTTATTGGCATTCAGTTATTGTCATTAGCCTTTTCTTTTTCTTTTGCTGCTTTTATTCTGAAAAAGAGACCAGACACTGCAGCATTTGCTAATACACTAAGCATTTGCTTACCTGATTTACTCAACAATAACCAATGAAAGAAATTACAGAAAACCTTTGGAGTTATCTATCAACATTTTTTTTTTATTCAGTAAATGAATGCAAATACTCATAATATGTAAGTGAGTGGTGATTTGCATTTTGCACTTAAGTAGATTGCATCTATATGCAGTCACACTGGCGATTTATTGGAATGAACGTGTAAATCAATGCAATCTGGATGAATATAATTTCAGATAATAATCACAGTGATACAGTCTGTCATTAGTGATTATGGTTGCAGACTACTGATTAAAAATAACTTTCTAAAACCCTCATATTAGATAAGATATGAGTTATTTTCCCAAAAATGGAAATTCTATCATGATTTACTCACCCATATGTTGCTCACACTCTCATTCATCTTTGAAACACAAAATTAAGATATTTTTAATAAAATCTGAACAATTTCAGTCCCTCCATTGACAGCTAAGCAACTGCCACTTTAATGCTTCAAAAAGTTCATAAAGAGATCGTAAAACTAATCCATATGAATTGAGTGGTTTTGTCAAAATTTTCTGAAGAGACTCGATCGCTTTATATGATGAACAGATTGAATTTAGGCTTTTATTCACATATAAACATTCATCAACGCACACATCAGTTGTGGTAAATGGAAGCTCAAGCATGTTTGCTTGGCGGGCGAGAACCAATGAGATTCATTCTCCTGTTACACAGCACGTTTGAGCTACCGCAAGAACCAATGAGACTTATTCTTGCGCATCAAGCAGGTTCGGTTGAACTTCTGTTTATCCTCGCTGATCAATGTTTAAATGTGATTAAACACCTAAATTAAATAGGTTTATCATATAAAGCGATCAAGTCTCTGCAGAAAAATTGTACTAAACCGCTCAATTCATATTAGTTTTTCAATCTCTTATGAACTTGTTAAAGCATCAAAGTGGTTGTTGCGAAGCTGTCAATGGAGAGTACAGAACTGGGTCAGATTTTATTAAAAATATCTTAATTTGTGTTCCAAAGATGAAAGAATGTTTTACAGGTTTGGAACAACATGAGGATGGGTAATTAATGACAGAATTTTCATTTTTGAGTGAACTAACCTTTTAAAAGTTTTTAAAAGTAATTAACCCACAAAAGTCAAGGCACTCATTTCTTGAAAAAAGGATGAAGGTTAATTACCATTGCTCTCTCCTTTTGTTATTCTACTCATTTTATTACAACAATTAAATAGCCAACATGGGATCATTAAATGTGTATAATAGAGACTATAACTCTACTGTAATAGAGTAATAATAATATGAGATAATAGCCTCTGTAATTACATCTTTGGACATTACTAATGAGATGTCATGATGAAGTGGAACAAGTTTGTTTCTTAGTGACTATATAATAGCTGAAGGAGCAAGCTCAGTGTGTGTTTTTTTTTTTTTTTTCGTGTTTTTTTAATATCACAGTCTCTGTCTCTCTCGATGTCTTGCACACAAACTCATGTTTATGCCTCTGGGTGCTGTTATTGTCTGGGTCTCAGACAACAAGTAAAGTGTCTGTGAAAATCCAAGGGTTTAAGTGGATTTCTATCTTCCTGTCAGCCAGCTCTTTGGCTGCCTCAGAGAAAGATTTTTAATTAGACCAATCACCTTCCAACAAGTTCTGACTGATACTGTATATAGAAGACAAAATCCATCCAATCGATTTAACAGAAGTAACGACAGATCTTTTCTTATGCATTGTGACGTACATACTAGTGAATCAGATAATCGGGATAATCTATTTAACGGTTGTTGATTGGATAGAGGCAGATCTGAATACGAGCTTGCAGTCGATGGTAAGAAAGGGGTTATAATATACAGATGATATGATTGGAAAAGTCGCGCTTACGTTTAAATTAAACATGCACGAATGATCATTCACAATATTATCAATAATATGCATTTAGGAAATAGATTGGGTGAATTTAAATTTCATGCCAACTTCAAAATCAATCAAAACGTAATGGTTAAATAGTTATTTAGGTACTACTTAGCAAACCAACTGGACACTTACTTGTTGGGAGAGGGGCTGTTTCTCCGGCGGGTGGGCTGATGTTCAGGGTCAGGGGAACAGGAGGAGCGTGGAGGAGAGGGCCGTCCTCTCTGGGCTCTGTATGGGGCTGAAGGGGTCCAGACAGCTGGCTGAAGAGGGGACTGAGTTCGACTCAGCATAAGAGTGGTCTGAGGAGCACACTGGGCATCAGGTCGTGGTGTGGTCAACCGCTCTTTGATCTCATGGACTGGAGTAGCTGGACGTGCGGTCAACTTATGGACTGATATGTATGTGTGAGAGAGAAATAAAAGAGGTTTTCCAGGAAATACTGAGCCAATTCCTTAAAGTGCCCCCATTATGCTTTTTTTGGATATTACCTTTCATGTAGAGTGCTATATCGCTGTTTGTGAATATAAAAGGTCTGCAAAGTTTCAAAGATCAAAGTGCATAACAAATGGAGTCATTGTCTCCTAAAAGCAAGAACTAATTCTGAACTGCCTGAAATGAGTCGTCAGTAAGTCCAGTCTTACTTCCTACATAGGTTTGTAACAAATTTGGATGATATCAGCCTATGGACTTCATTGGTAGCCTGCAAACAACATCTACTTTGATAGTTGTAGCTGAGGCCTGGAAGAGTTTGGCTTGGGTTGAGAAGATGCTGTTTTCTGTGTTCACTTCCATTTTTTCACTTCCAAATAATAGCGTTTTATTTACGTCACACACTGTAAGCAGTAGACCAATCACAACAGACTGGGTCATCTGACCAATCAGAGCAGAGGAAGAGAGAAAAAAGGGGTTAAGAGAATCCTTGATCAAACCGTTTCAGATACTGAGGTGATGCTGCAATGTATATTATGAGAAAATGAAAGTGTTTTTTGACCTTGGATGCATGTAAACCTATTGTAGAAGACTTCCGAAACAAACTTAAGAGTCGATAAAATAGCATAATAGGGGCACTTTAAATAAGTTATTTTAATAAACTACAGTAAAGGTGTTGAGATGTGATGAAATATTAGTAAAGATTATACAAACATTAACCCACTAAGGCATAATCCCACTACAATGTCTCATAATGTACTTCATAATGCCAAAGCAATCTTAAAGTGATAGTTCACACAAAAATGTCTGGGTTGAGAATGATCAACTACCACAAACCTTTCACTGTTTATATAATTTTTGATGCTAATTTTTGAAGGTAGCTGTAGGTGTGTATTTGTGAGCATACTGAGAGAAGTGCAGCGGCAGGGATCATGTTTGTCGAGATAGTGCTCCAGGGTGTCCCATCCTCCGCCCACTCGCACCATAACATGATTCCTCAAAATCTACACACACACACACACGCACACACACACACACGTCTTAATAAAAATGTATGAGCATGTTCATGTCTCATGTTGTCATATCAGCAAAACATATACTTTTTGCATTTATGCTCAACAAAGCTACTGAGGCAGTAAAATACAAATTTTAATGACTATAATAGATCAACATTTTCCAGCATAGACAGGCAGTAATACGAGTAGTGCTTAGAAAACTTTTATATACCCGAACAAATATGAGAGTGTTGGAGTCTCCAACCCTGTATTTGCCCTCTGATACCTTCACCATGGGGAACTGGGATGGACAAGTGCATCGGCTAATCAGAAACTGGACCTGCACACACACACACACAAACACAAAAACGTTATTGTATTCTAAGCAGATGTAACCTGTCACTTTGAAAGCCTTCATACATCAGTAAGGAGAGGACCCACAAATCAAAATGACAGGCTAATCCAAAGTTCTCCTTTTTTCCTATCCTGCAAATCATTTTAAATGCTAAAAAGAGGCATGAATCTTATAGGTACAGATGGATGTTCAGCTTTGACCCTTTGAGTGTCCTAGTTTCCAAGGCATCCTCTTGAATGCCACATCAGTTGGATAACTGTGGGGTTCGTGCATCAGGTGGTGTAGTGGTTAAAGCCTAAAGCTTGGTGACTAGAAGGTTGGTGGTTCAATCACTGGAAGGAGCAAGCCATGAGCCACCAACATTACAAAGCTTTAGATTAAAGTATCTGCTAATTGACTCTGCTAATTTTATGCTGTGCTCAATTGTTGTCAAACATGTTACAATGCAAAAATATTAAAGTTGCTATTTTTCTTTTCATCATGCAGTTTTTGATTTCATTTGAATTTGCAGTGGAATACGAAATAAGTTCTTGACAGGTTTTGTGAGATTCACCTAAAGGGATTATTAAGATTAAGACTGCAATGAATGTCATTTTGATCCACATTTTATGCAAAAATTGCTTCATTTAGATTCAATTCTTAATTAAAATCCAATGCCCTCAGCACATCAGTAAACATGAATTTGATCTTTGTTGCGGCACCATCTCATCCAGGTTCTGGATGTTTATCAAGCGCCTCTGTGGTTTGGGCTGAGCAGGCAAGTCCTCCATCTCCTCACGAATCTCCTCCTCGATCTCCTGCTCCAGCTGAATGAGGACCGGTGAAGCCATGCCGAAACGAGAGGCCCGTCTGGCCACCTCAAGAAGACACAGCACAAAATTCTTCTCATTCTTACGCAGGACAAGGTCGTCTGTCTCGAACATCAGTACATCTGCAGTAGGGGTAGAGTTTTAAGACAGTAACAGAAAACAGAACTGGAATTATAAGATTTTTTTTTTTTTTTGAAATAAAAGGCATTTTGATTATGTTGCGCTGATCTATATAACAGATATCTTGGACTTTTACTGACAACTTGTAAGATGCAACAACAAGCAAAAGCAAAGTTTCAGTTACTGATGTCATCTATCTATAAATTACAGAAACGTCTGTCTGTCTGTCTGTGTGTCTGTCTGTCTGTGTGTGTGTGTGTGTGTGTGTGTATGTCTGTTACTCGCATATCTCTCGAACCATTAGTCCGATGGATTTCAAACTCGCCAGATGTCTCGCTACGGGCACGAGTAAGTGCAGTGCCAAGTTTGTCACGTTGTTTGGATGAGAAATGCAAAAGATATCGTTAAATATATCATTTTTAGAAGGTTGTGGTTTAAAAATAAACATTCTGACATAAACACTCAGTCAGCTACACTGTTTACTTCTGAATATTATAGTTTGGTTCCAGAACGTGATAAATCCATTTTGATTAATTTGAGTAAAAATGTGTTTTCTTTACCAAGAAAGTGGCAAGATGAAAACCACTATTTTCTGTTTCAAACTTTCACATAGCATCTTTAAGTTATAATAACATAAAAAATTCAAATCCAGATTTGGATTTTCAAAGATCTATTATAAAAACGGATTATTTTTCCCCAAAAATGCAAAAAATTCATGACACTTTTTTTCAAAATGCTATCATATTGAAACTTGAAATCAGCCATCACTAAAAAATATCTCCTGAACTTTTTTGACGGCGATCAGCTCACAAAAACAGATTTTGCACGGGCACTTTGCACTGCTCCCTGAATCGACGCGCTTATTCATTTGTGGATGTTAACTGAATCTGTAAGTCAGCTATGCTGTTTACTTCTGAATATTATATTTCATTCTGGTGCGCTTAAAGTTATCGCTACTGTGTAATAGTAGCCTATGCTATTCACCAACTAAACATATCCTATTCAATGTGTTCACAGTCTCTTTCACGGGCATCATTTGTAGTAGCCTATTCACAAACTGTTTGCTCAAGCGTAGCGTTTTCTCTGAGTTCACTGTGTGCTTTCTACCATGCACAAATAAAAATGTCACTGAACCTTTGCTGTGTAATTGTAACAACATTTTGCACTAGCACTTAGAAGGTTGTGGTATTCATAAACACTCAGTCAGCTACACTGTTTACTTCTGAATATTATAGTTTATTCACAGCCATCATTTGTAGTAACCTAGCCTGCTCCCTGAATTCAATGCGTTCACAGTCTCTTTCACGGGCACCAAACCAACAATTAC
This sequence comes from Abramis brama, assembly GCF_963993115.1. Taxonomy (NCBI): domain Eukaryota; kingdom Metazoa; phylum Chordata; class Actinopteri; order Cypriniformes; family Leuciscidae; genus Abramis; species Abramis brama. The sequence goes on from NC_139967.1 coordinate 42,878,888, forward strand.
TAAAAACACACACAAAAACTGATTTTGCACGGGCATTTTGCACTAGTTATACAAATTCACTATTCAATTCTAATTCATTCCACTAGCAAAATATCTGTTTAGATATAGTATAGACTAGATTAATTGTATGGAAAGAAGAACAGTGTTGGGGGTAACGCATTACAATTAACATGAGTTACATAATCAGATTACTTTTTTCAAGTAACAAGTAATATATTATTTTTACATTTACAACAAAATATCTGAGTTACTCTCTCAAATAAGTCCCCTCTCCTGTCCCCATGTTGAGAGAAATCAGGAGAAAATATAGAGTTGTTGTGTGAATAAAAACAGTAAAATTAAATATGTTAAATAACACAAAAATACTTGGTGTATTTAATGTTACTTTATTAACCAATGTCTTTGCTGCTGACCTTTAATAATTCAATTAAACCATACCATTAAGCAAAAATGACTTGTTAAACATATATATATTATATAATTTGTCATTTATAATTTGCATTTCACTGTGAAAGGCCCTTTACGTTTTCCAAAAATATAACGTTTGTTTGTTTTTAATAAGAAACAAACAAAGCAAGCCCAGGCAAGAAAAAGCAACGTACGTAACACATTACTTTCCATAAAAAGTAACTAAGGCAATTTGTTTCTTTTTAGGAGTAACACAATATTGTAACGCATTACATTTAAAAGTAAAAGTACATTACTTTCCCCAATATTGAAGAAGAAGAATTCGATTGGTCATGTGATCTCCATAAGGCTGCGGTAAAGCCTAACTGTTATGACTGGAGTCTTCCTCTCATGTGAGTATACATGATTTTAAAGATATTTATCGAATTTACTATTAACTTTCATGTGTAAAACCTTGGGAAAGACTATATTTGAGCAAACAGCCCAACACTTGACAAGCTTTGCGACTGTAGTGAGCTCACAGCACTCTCTAGAGGTAAAAGTTTGAATCGCAAACAAGTGATTTTCTATTAAGCGGTTTTTATGTGATAAAGTGATAATTCTTAATTCAACAAATATAAAAAGTCACATATAACGTTACATGTAAAATTATAAAACGTACCTGAAATGCTCATCTCTTTTCGACACCAGTTGATGAAATTCGTCACATTATCCCGGGCCAGGAATGTTGTTGGATGTGCAGAGCTGATGAAAGTGACTCCAGAAGCGGGTAGTTGGATCTCAGTGGTTCCGCTCTTCTTCAGAAACTCATCCGCCACTCGGGTCACGTTATTAGCGTGAGCACACAGAAGTGCACCTGTTTCCAACACCTCCAAAATATTATTTACGTCAATATCCACGTTGTATAAATCTCCCAGCCATTCTGCCAGGTCTTCTTTCATGGCATAGAGATATTCCTCGCCGGATTTAAAAGGCTTGATGCTTTGATTGGATGCATGCTGAATTCCAGACATGGCTTGGATTGAATCAAATCAGTTTAATAGACTCAATCTAAATAATTCAGTTATTATAAGGGGAAAAATATGACTCGCATAAAAATAAACGGTCGCATTAGCAGCATAGTGTGACAACGAAACAGTATAAAAGTTCGACTCCAAACACATATTTTCCGTCCTAAACTTAGTGTAAATATAAGTGCATGAAATGAAACGTTGTGCAGTGTTGTGTTGCAAAGTTTCAGCGCTTTTTAAATGTTGTCAGGGTGTGTGAGCGCGGAATCGTCCTTGGTTACCAGATAGCGTCTTAATCCAAACACTCCAGTTAACCATTTACCGCCCACAAGTTCAACTCCTTACGGCAAACACATGAATAATGAACACCAAAGTACTGAGGAATATTATAACAATAACATAAATATTTTTTTTAAACTATCCCTAAGTGTTACTTTGTTTAAAGTCAACATTAAATAAAAAATTAACAATTATTTTTATATGGAATACTGCAGCATTTATAATAAATGATTTATCCGTGCACATCATCGTTATTTTTTTTTTTTTTAAATAATAATATCATAATCTTTAATAACAAAATTTCTAAATAACTTCCCCTCCCTCTTCTCTTATCTGATGACGTTCTACTGGGACTAGGGCAGGACAACCTGTCACTCACATCATGACATCACAGCAATAGCAAACCATAACCATCAAATCAATTCCTGATGGACAAACTCAGGTCCCGCCCTACATTTCTACTTGTTCGAGAAGCCGTTTCACTTGGATATATGTCCCAGTAGGGTAGAAAAAACTATCGCAACTTGTGTTTCATGCCAACTTGCGAAAAACTCCCTTTAGCTTTGTGAGATAAAACTGCAAAAGGGTAGTTTTTACAGTTTATAAAACCATTTCCAACATAAAGAGTAGAATAGGTTAAAGGGTTAGTTCACCCAAAAATATATTAATTTATTCACCCTCATGTCGTTTCAAACCCGTAAGACTTTCATTCATCTTTGGAACACAAATGAAGATCTTTCTATTCCATTCATAACAACACATATTTTCACACGCATGTACTCAATTAAATCTCAAATTAGGTCTTAAAAAATTATATTAAATATTACTAAAAACAAGAAGAATGTTGGTAGATTTCATTGAATGAACTGTCACTGACAAATGCAGATGTAAAAAAAATAAACGATGACATGCAAAACTAATGAGGGAAAAAAAGAGTTTAAAGAGAAAATTTTGTTTTTAAGGAAACATAATTGCCTTTAATAATATCATATATCTTGATTGTGAAAATAAAATACAGCTTGTAGCAATTCATATTTATACATTTCATTGAAATGAACTTTTTGTTTTCAAATTAAATTTGTGCATTAAGTGCTCTGAAACATTAAATAAGGATTATTTTTTTAATCTATAAGCATAGTCCATAATCATTCATGTTAAGGAGAAATATTGCTTAAAAATAAGCTCTTAGAGTTGGGTTGTGTTAGTTACAAAACTAGCACTAAAAAACAAACCACTAATTTTCTTTATTTTTCTTCTTCTTTCCTGAATATTCTCGCCTTCTCTTTCTATACTGACCACCACCTCCTCCCTCACTGCGGCCAGTGAAGCTGGGCATCGGTGGCTCAATCTCTCCTGGACGTCCCCCTCTGTCTGGGACACTGCCCATTAGTACCTGCAGAAACAAATGTTTTGCATAAATTGTTCTTAAAGTGCAAGTTCGCTGACTTTCAACCAGCTATGTATTGTTACAATGTCGGAGGGGGTATATGGAAATGAACAATGTGTACTCTCTCTGCGTCTGACCTGGACTGAGAATTCAATCATGTTTATTTGCCAGCAAAAGTCCGCCAGATGACACAAAATGCATAATTCAGACTTTTGACAGCTCCAGGGCTTTTGTGAAAACCACAGATTGTACTTTTGCATTTTTGTAAACACGGACAGTCAGATTGACAGAGGGTTACTAGCAGGGCTGCTGTCACTGTAAGACCCGACGCGCAGACCCATTATACTGTTACACATGCCTTTTCTTTCTCAACTGTTTACGTTCACTTAAAACACAACTGACTGTGTTTACATGAATACTCGCCAAGACTGGCATTTTGACATTTTTATGTGTGTATTTGACTGTTTAAGCGCAATAAGCAGTGAAAAATAACTCAATTTAGTTCTGAGAGGTGGCTTTATGTGCGCACACTTTGAGTGTGAGCACAAAATCTGCAGTATTGAGTAAAATTATGCACAATCCCATGCCAATATTCAAGCCCTGTAACAGAAACAATATTTCAATGAATCAATGAAAAATTGATATATTAAAATTCAACCCGCCAAAGTGGCTAGTAGGAGTGACTGCGCTACACGCCACTGCTGGCGGGTGTTAATGTCAAGCCCTGGTTATTAACAAAGCAGATATGGTAAGTTTAGGTTAATTGCCAAGTCTTAACCCCACCCCACACCTAATCCTAATCATAACCAGACTGGGGAATGAGGGGAGTTACACCAGTATGTGACAGTGTTTTGCTTCACTGTTGGACAGAAGGTACTCCCCGTTCATTTTCTTCCTTATTAACTGACGAAATGTCAGTTTCTGTCAGTTTTTTCCCCTTCCTTTGGCCAAAAACTACAAACACAGAGGTTTTTCAGATTTTTCGTTGCAGTGTTTACCATTATTTGCTGCCATTAGCCACTGCCTACAATGCGCTGGACCCTTCATTCACTAGAAACCGAAAATAACTCACTCCCGCTAAATCTTTACTCTTTGAATTCTTGCACACGGCAACAATACAAGTTGACAAGTTTGCTAAGAAGTATTTCCTGCTCAAGCAAGGTATTTGACTCTGGTCAAGCCTATCCAATAGGAGAAGACTAGGAGTGGCCTTGGTTGGCTACATCGATTTCAAAAATGTTTCCGCCTTTCTACCGCATAGGCAGCCAAACTTTATTGAAAGCCCATTTTGCCAGTGGTGAATTACCCCTTTATATCTTTTATTATGTAATTTCCCTCACTAAATTAAATGCACTCAATGCTAGAGAGAAAAGTGAATTATTGTTACTATTAGAAGCAAAACTTTGGTGAAGGGCACCTTGTGAACAGCTGTTGAAGGCCCTGCTTTAACTGGCCTAATGCGAGACTCGTCCTCTCTGGTCGCCAACAGCATAGCAATGGAGACGAACGACTCAGGAGAAGGTGAAAAGGGGGCCATGGAAGAAAGCACAGCACTGCGTTCCTTGAAAGAAAAGGGATAATTTGCTCTGTGAAAAAAATCTTTCAATACATACTTGAAGGTTTGCAAAAACTAAATCTTAGTACCTTTCCCCTCTCTCCCCAAGCAAAGGATTGTAGTGTGACATAAAAGCGCTTGATAATCATTTGGCGCCGACACTCATAATCCTTACAGAGAGCTCTGTTGATGTCATCAATCTTTTTCTAAGAGTGAAAAACATTATTGTGAAAATATTTGTTATGGAATAGAGTTCTGAAATAGGCCAAATGTAACTTTGTAATACATACCCATTGCGCAGAGTTCAGACTGGTATTCAGTAACGCTTCTGGAAATTCACCTTCTGGAAGTGATGTCAGCCGTGACTCCACCTGAATGAATGAAGAGAGTATTATGTTAAAAAATTTAAATATCTATGGAACTTTTCAATTTTAAAAAAAGGATTTTTATTGTGGAAAAAGGTTCTTTAGATTATTCAAATGTTTTTCAAACTAAGAAAAAATATTTTTTTTCTTTTAAAGTCACCATGAAATCAAAAACTTTTTATGGAATATTGTCATATTTTTTAGATAGGATTTATCATGCATATCATTCTTTTTTTTAAATTCATGTGCCCTCATAATCTTTAATCAAAATAACTTCCCCTCCCTCTTCTCTTCTCTGATGACGTGTTTACTGACGCGAGGGCGGGACAATCTGTCACTCACATGAGATCAACCAATTAGCAAACAACAACCATCCAATCAATACCTGATGGACGAAATCAAGTCCTGCCCTACTTTTTTTTTCTCGTTCGAAAAGGCGTTTCACTCTGATATACGTAATAATAGGGAAGAAAAGTCTTCACAACTTTCATTACATGCCAACTTAAAGAACTGAAATGGTTCACTGAAATGTTCTGTGGGGATCCTAAAGGGTTAGGCCTAATTCACCCAAAAATGAAAATTCTGTCATTAATTACTCACCCTCATGTCATTCCAAACCAGTAAGAATTTTGTTGATCTTCAGAACACAAATGAAGATCTTTTCTGTCCCTCCATTGACAGATACGCAACTACCACTTTGACGCTTCAAAAAGTTAATTAAGAGATTGTAAAACTAATCCATATGAATTGAGCGGCTTAGTCCGAATTATCTAAAGAGACTCGATCGCTTTATATGATGAACAGATTTAATTTAGGCTTTTATTCACATTTAAACATTGATCAGCGAACATAAACAGAGGCTCAGCCGAACGTGCTTGACACTCGAGAACAAACCTCATTGGTTCTTGCTGAAGCTCAAACGTGCTGCGTAACACGAGAATGAACCTCATTGGTTCTCGCACGTCAAGCGAACATGCTTGAGCTTCTGTTTACCACAACTGATGTGTGAGTTGATGAATGTTTACATGGGAATAAAAGCCTAAAAAGTGATCGAGTCTCTTCAGAAAATTTGGACTAAACCGCTCAATTCATGTGGTTTCGTTTTACAATCTCTTTATGAACTTTTTAAATCGTCAAAGTGGTAGTTGCGTAGCTGTCAATGGAGGGACAGAGAGCTCTCAGATTTCATTAAAAAGATCTTCATTTGTGTTCCGAAGATGAACGAAAGTCGAACGAGTTTGGAACGACACGAGAGTGAGTAATTAATGACAGAATTTTAATTTTTTAAAGGGGTGGTTGATTATGATTTCACTTTTCTAACTTTAGTTAGTGTGTAATGTTGCTGTTTGAGCATAAACAACATCTGCAAAGTTACAATGCTCAAAGTTCAAAGCAAAGGGAGATCGTTTTTTAAGGACTACAACTAATGGCTGGTAGGGACTACACAAGCTTCCTCCCGGGTTAGTGACATCACCAACCCTAAAATTTACATAAACCCCGCCCCCGGAACACGATTTATAGATTATCAAGACAGAATATGCTAATCAATGACTAGAAGAGAACTACACATAAGCTACATAAATTCATCAACTAACCATTCAGAAACGTCCTGTTGCATTCTACATGTCACTTCTTCTTGAGTCTCTCCATCATTCTCTGAATCCGGTTTGAACATAAAAGGCTAACAGTTTTTGATACCACCCCTTTAAGTGAACTAACCCTTTAAAAGGTTTCTTGTGAAAACCCCCGTTTGGAACATATATTTTTAAGAGTGTACCAAGTAATTACTAGACATTCAGTGGTGATCTGTTTCCTACCTCTGCACAGGCATCACTCATCTGAGAAGATGTTTCTAAGCCAAGAGTCTGGAACAGCTCTGCCAGACCCTTATTTACTTCTTGCCAATTAGTTTTATCCTCTTCCACTTGACTGGTTTCCTGATGCTCATCTTCATTGCCCATAGTAAGACTCTCCCGTTTTCTTTGCTCTTTGCCATTTGTCTCACAATTCTGATCTGCATCTTCTGGATGACTCTCTCTGTACGTCAGCATACGGGCTGCCATCAACTCTGACACCAAATACTCTGTGAATTGAAAGATAATATGCACAGTAGCTCTTCACAGAAAATCTTAAAAATGCACAAATTGAGAACATCCATCACCTCCCTACCGTACCAGTCACTCTGAACAACAGAAGTGGGCAAAGGTTCTCTGATATAAGAGCATTTTGAGGACAGGACATCTCCTTCAGCATCTCCCTCAACTCCCCGACCAGAACTGCACCACCAACTCTCCGTGCTGAAGCACAGTTACATTTTATGCATAATATCAGCAAAAAAAAAAAAAAAAAGGATGGTTAAACAAAGTTGTGCAAAATGTTGTCTTATAGGCAGGAAAACGTTTTCATTTTTAATCCCAGGCCTAGAATTAAAGCTAAATTTACATCATTATTAGATTTAAAAGTGCAGGTCTAATCATTTAAATATGCTACGTGCAAAACAAACGACTAAAAAAGCAAATGGATGGAAAGCTTGTATAGGACTTGTCTGGGTTGGGTTACCTGGAGCATCGGGAAAACTTTCTCTTAGTTCTGAGACCAACCAGGTGAGCAAAGGGCAAGGCAATTCATCACATTTGCATTTCTTCAAGCACTCTCTGCTCTTATACCTGTGCAATATAACAACGAAACAGCTGTGATTGTTATTATCTTGACAAGAATAAATAAAAAAAAATTATATCGCCGTTTTTTTGTGTGTGTTACTCACCCAAGAGCTTTAATTAAAGCGATTGCACCAGTATCTCTCTCCATAGTGTACTTCCTTATTCAGCATTGACGACTGTTATTGTAAAACAAGACAGTAGAAGTCGCTCTCTGCAGATAACCTATTGCTAGACAAAAATAATCGATCGAATTTGATTCAATCGTTCTAATCACTAAACGGACAGATTCCTTTGGTTCTAAACTTATCAACAAGATAAGAAACATAGCAAAGATTGGTCTTGCTTATTAGACACACGCGGATCTATCGTCTTGACTCTTTATTTGCTCGCAAATTAAAAAAAACGTAAAATATAAAGTATAAAAACAAATACAAGTAGAGACGTCTCTTTTCGTAATAAATTAAAATTATATTTATTAAATATTATAAACATTTAAAGTGCCATTTATTTTGGCACTTATCCTAGTTTATGGTTATTGTAACTGGGACAAAACATAATATATTTAACTCAAAGGTTTTATTTTATTTGAGCAAAATTTTATCTACATGCATTTCTCCCATTCCTTTGTTCTCTGTGAATTATAAAAAGTAACGTTACTTAAAAAATATATTGAAGTCCCAGAATAAAAAGGCTTAGATTTAGTCCCAGAATAAAAAGGAAATTTATTGTATTTGACACGTTTACATTGTTTTTATATGAATGTGAAACATAGACTGTAACAAAGAAAGAAAGACATGAACATTAATGTCGACATGAAACGGAAGTTTACGGAGATGGTTGCGTATGACAAATATGATTGGCTAAACGGGCCTCAGACAGACAGCAGCTTTAGCCAATCAGCTTCAGGGACGGAGATCACTCAGACTCTCGCGAGGCGGAGGAAGTGGGCTACCACGGTCACCCTCCATTTTTGATACAACCGTAACGACAATTTGCTTGAGAGGGAAACTGACAGATAAAGGTAAATATTTGGTTTTCTGCAAACACGAGGAAGTATTTATGTTCTGTTTGTGGCTTAAACTGGAATGTGGTGATTTTAGAGTATGCATGTGAAGCTGGTGGATTTTGCGCGCAAATTATTTGACTGCATAGTTCGCTAGTTACCACTAATGCTAAGTGTGCGTTAAGTCAATGGCTACGGTAAACCACGTTACTACATTGTTTTGACACTTAAACAAATGGATTTGGTATGTGCATGGTGTTGTATTTAATGTACTAATGCCTCAACACTAAATACAATTCAGTGAAATTCTATTTTGGCTGCAAAGACCTTTGCCTCTGTTAGCCAGTTAGCTTGCGGGCTAATATTTTAGCGATTGTGAAGATGATCCGCTGAGCGCGTACAGTAACCAATCAATGACTCGGGTTTGTTTACTCTGATCTACAGGCGCACAGTTTGGAATAAACTGCTGTAGGGGTGCATGAACAATGAGCGGGCTTAATGTTAAAAAGCTCAAAGTCAATGAGCTGAAAGAAGAGCTCCAGCGACGAGGCCTGGACACTCGCGGGCTGAAGGCGGACCTGGCGGACAGATTGCAGGCGGCACTGGAGGCCGAGGCGGCGGGCGATGCTCCATCGGGCGAGCAGGAGCAGGACTTCGAGGCTGGCGGGGAGCCTGGAGAGGAGAATGATGATCAGGAGGAAGGTAATACTTGGGTTTATGTTTATGATTTGACCTGGCTATGTTCTGAGGCAGTAATCCAGGTTGTTGTTGCAAATGGAGATGTGCTTCACAGAGATTAGGAGAGATTATTATTTATAAGGGACCGCCTGGCAGCGTGTATAACCACCATAGGGGGTTAAGCTTTTGATGTAGGACTGTGAAATGAAGCAAGCACTGGTTGATATTTTTAAATTTAACGTTAGGGGAAGTGTTTCCATTTGTGCAAAATATATTTTACAGCCAGGTCTGGAAAAATCTTGTAGTAAATAATGATTAAATTCTTTTAGTAAGAACTTTAAAAAAAATCATGGATATGTAATGAGAATTTCTCTCTCTTTCTCTGTTATTTATATATCTATATATATATATATATATATATATATATATATATATATATATATATATATACACATACACATATTAGTATTAACACTGTAATTACACTGTAATAAGGACACCTTAAACCTTCCTTTTAGTGAATACATTCTCTTAAAATAATTTAATAATACTTAAATTCCTTGAGTAATTCTGAATAAATACAACATTGATGGTAATTTGTTGTTGAAGACATTAATGCAACAAAAAATTTAAAACTGTTATTTCCTAGCCTGGAAAAAGCTTTCTGTAAAAAAAGACGACCCATTAAAAAACAGGGGTTTCGTTTTACAAATAACGTGGAGACATTTGGATTCGTGCCAAAGGGAGAGGTAGGCTATGTGAGACCAACACAGTCTCGGTTTCAGTTTCGCTTTAAATGAATTTGTTTTGGCTCTGCGTTTATGTAGCTACTTATATTTTTCATTCTTGCTCTGTTCTGAATACCATTCAATCACCTATAAGCTATGTGTTTATAGTGTTTAGAATGTTTGTAAACATTTCAATTTATTTACCAGTATTTTACATTATTTCTGAATGTAATAATAATATGCAACTAGATGCAAAAGTTCGTCGAGACAAACTTTAAGTTGGCTTGAGAAAGTTTGGACCAGAAAGTTTGAAGAAGTTTAAATTAGTTTAAAGTTTAAAGTAGTTTAAAGTTTAAATTAGTTTAAAGTTTAAAGTAGTTTAAAGTTTAAATTAGTTTGAAGTTTAAAGTAGTTTAAAGTTTAAATTAGTTTGAAGTTTAAATTAGCTTAAAGTTTAAATTAGTTTAAAGTTTAATGTAGTTTAAAGTTTAAATTAGTTTGAAGTTTAAAGTAGTTTAAAGTTTAAATTAGTTTAAACTTTAAAGTAGTTTAAAGTTAAAAAGTTGTTGGGGGTTTTCTAGTGGGTTGCTAAGGTGTTCTGGGTGGTTGCTAGGCGGTTGCTAGGGTGTTCTGGGTGGTTGCTATGGTTTTGCTAGGTGGTTGCTAAGGTATTTTGGGTGGTTGCTAGGGTGTTGCTAGGCAGTTGCTAGGGTGTTCTGGGTGGTTGCTATGGTGTTGCTAGGTGGTTGCTAGGGTATTCTGGTTGGTTGCTAGGCGGTTGCTAGGGTGTTCTGGGTGGTTGCTAGGGTGTTGTTAGGTGGTTGCTAAGGTATTTTGGGTGGTTGCTAGGGTGTTACTAGGCGGTTTCTAGGGTGTTCTGTGTGGTTGCTATGCTGTTGCTAGGTGGTTGCTAGGGTATTCTGGTTGGTTGCTAGGCGGTTGCTAGGGTGTTGCTAAGTGGTTGCTAGGGTATTTTGGGTGGTTGCTATGGTGTTGCTAGGCGGTTGCTAGGGTGTTTTGGGTGGTTGCTAGGTGGTTGCTAGGGTGTTCTGGGTGGTTGCTATGCTGTTGCTAGGCGGTTACTAGGGTATTCTGAGTGGTTGCTAGGCGGTTGCTAGGGTGTTTGGGTGGTTGCTATGGTGTTGCTAGGCGGTTGCTAGGGTGTTCTGGGTGGTTGCTATGCTGTTGCTAGGCGGTTGCTAGGGTATTCTGGGTGGTTGCTATGCTGTTGCTAGGCGGTTGCTAGGGTATTCTGGGTGGTTGCTAGGCGGTTGCTAGGGTGTTTTGGGTGGTTGCTATGGTGTTGCTAGGCGGTTGCTAGGGTGTTCTGGGTGGTTGCTAGGGTGTTGCTAGGCGGTTGCTAGGGTGTTCTGGGTGGTTGCTATGGTGTTGCTAGGTGGTTGCTAGGGTATTCTGGTTGGTTGCTAGGGTGTTCTGGGTGGTTGCTATGGTATTGCTAGGCGGTTGCTAGGGTATTCTGGGTGGTTGCTATGCTGTTGCTAGGCGGTTGCTAGGGTGTTCTGGGTGGTTGCTATGGTGATGCTAGGCGGTTGCTAGGGTATTCTGGGTGGTTGCTATGGTGTTGCTAGGCCGTTGATAGGGTATTCTGAGTGGTTGCTAGGCGGTTGCTAGGGTGTTCTGGGTGGTTGCTATGGAGTTGCTAGGCGGTTGCTAAGGTATTCTGGGTGGTTGCTAGGCAGTTGCTAGGGTGTTCTGGGCGGTTGCTATGGTGTTGCTAGGTGGTTGGTAGTTGTCACAGATGGTTACTATGGAGTATTTATAGAGTTCATAGCATGATCTTGGCATGATATAGCACTTAACTAATCGCTATTAGCATGTAGCTATTCACTGCTAGCATGTGTAGCATGTTGGAAGTGCTGTTTGCTAGCATGAGTCAAAAGAGCCAAACCTCATCTCTATACGATGTTCTGATACAGAGATATAGGTCTTGCAAAACGGTTGCTAGGGTACTCAAGTTTGGTTGCTATGGAGTTGCTTGGGAGCTGGGAGCTTTAAACTTAAGAAGTTTAAAGTGGTTTGAAGTTTAAAGTAGTTTACGAGTTTTTGAGTTTATAAGTTTAAATGAGTTTAGAGTGTGTGTGTGTGTGTGTGTGTGTGTGTGTGTTCACACACACACACACACACACACACACACACACACACTCAGAGTTTATGAGTTTATGAGTTTAGAGTTTATAAGTGTATAAATTGATGAGTTTATAAGTATAAGAGTTTTTGAGTTTAGAGTTTATAAGTTTTAAATGAGTTTAGAGTTTATAAGTTTTAATGAGTTTAGAGTTTATAAGTTTAAATGAGTTTAAGAGTTCAGAGTTTATTAATTTATGAGTTTAAGAGTTCATAAGTCTATGAATTCATGAGTTTATAAGTTAATTAGTTTATAAGTGTATGAGTTTAGAGTGCATTAGTTTAAATGAGTCTCAATGGCTCATATAGTATATAGAACGGCAGTTTGGTTTAGTCTTCAAGGTGTTTAGATTTAAATTTTGTCAGTTTGAATTTTTTAGAACTCCCCAATGTAAGTCAATGGGAGTTTTTGAATGAGTTTTTTCGAGTTTTGATCGTCATTTTTAGGAAAACCGTAAGTCCGATCAGTCTGAAAAGATATAGCACACCGAGTCAGATCAGTTTGAGCGTCTGAGCCGAATTTGGAGTATGTGGAGTTAAAGCTCTAGGAGGAGTTTGAGTTGTAAATTTTTACGGTCAGAAGAATAATAATAATAATAATAACTAGATGCAAAAGTTCGTCGAGACAAACTTTAAGTTGGCTTGAGAAAGTTTGGACCAGAAAGATTGAAGAAGTTTAAAATAGTTTGGAGTTTAAATTAGTTTAAAGTTTAAAGTAGTTTAAAGTTTAAATTAGTTTGAAGTTTAAAGTAGTTTGAAGTTTAAATTAGCTTAAAGTTTAAATTAGTTTAAATTAGTTTAAAGTTTAATGTAGTTTAAAGTTTAAATTAGTTTGAAGTTTAAATTAGCTTAAAGTTTAAATTAGTTTGAAGTTTAAAGTAGTTTAAAGTTAAAAAGTTGTTGGGGGTTATCTAGTGGGTTGCTAAGGTGTTTTGGTTGTTGCTAGGTGGTTGCTTGTGTTTTCTGGGTGGTTGCTAGGGTGTTGCTAAGCGGTTGCTAGGGTATTTTTGGTGGTTGCTAGGGTGTTGCTAGGAAGTTGCTAAGGTATGTTGGTGGTTGCTAGGCGGTTGCTAGGGTGTTCTGGGTGGTTGCTATGGTGTTGCTAGGCGGTTGCTAAGGTATTTTGGGTGGTTGCTAGGGTGTTCTGGGTGGTTGCTAGGGTGTTGCTAGGCAGTTGCTAGGGTGTTTTGGGTGGTTGCTAGGCGGTTGCTAGGGTGTTCTGGGTGGTTGCTATGCTGTTGCTAGGCGGTTGCTAGGGTATTCTGGGTGGTTGCTAGGCGGTTGCTAGGGTGTTTTGGGTGGTTGCTATGGTGTTGCTAGGCGGTTGCTAGGGTGTTCTGGGTGGTTGCTAGGCGGTTGCTAGGGTGTTTTGGGTGGTTGCTATGGTGTTGCTAGGCGGTTGCTAGGGTGTTCTGGGTGGTTGCTAGGCGGTTGCTAGGGTGTTTTGGGTGGTTGCTATGGTGTTGCTAGGCGGTTGCTAGGGTGTTCTGGGTGGTTGCTAGGGTGTCTTGGGTGGTTGCTAGGCGGTTGCTAGGGTGTTTTGGGTGGTTGCTAGGCGGTTGCTAGGGTGTTCTGGGTGGTTGCTAGACGGTTGCTAGGGTATTCTGGGTGGTTGCTATGGTATTGCTAGGCGGTTGCTAGGGTATTCTGGGTGGTTTCTATGCTGTTGCTAGGCGGTTGCTAGGGTGTTCTGGGTGGTTGCTATGGTGTTGCTAGGCGGTTGCTAGGGTATTCTGGGTGGTTGCTATGGTGTTGCTAGGCCGTTGATAGGGTATTCTGAGTGGTTGCTAGGCGGTTGCTAAGGTATTCTGGGCGGTTGCTAGGCAGTTGCTAGGGTGTTCTGGGTGGTTGCTATGGTGTTGCTAGGTGGTTGGTAGTTGTCACAGATGGTTACTATGGAGTATTTATAGAGTTCATAGCATGATCTTGGCATGATATAGCACTTAACTAATCGCTATTAGCATGTAGCTATTCACTGCTAGCATGTGTAGCATGTTGGAAGTGCTGTTTGCTAGCATGAGTCAAAAGAGCCAAACCTCATCTCTATACGATGTTCTGATACAGAGATATAGGTCTTGCAAAACGGTTGCTAGGGTACTCAAGTTTGGTTGCTATGGAGTTGCTTGGGAGCTGGGAGCTTTAAACTTAAGAAGTTTAAAGTGGTTTGAAGTTTAAAGTAGTTTACGAGTTTTTGAGTTTTGAGTTTATGTTTAAATGAGTTTAGAGTGTGTGTGTGTGTGTGTGTGTGTGTGTGTTCACACACACACACACACACACACACACACACACACACACACACACACACACACACTCAGAGTTTATGAGTTTAGAGTTTATAAGTGTATAAATTGATGAGTTTATAAGTATAAGAGTTTTTGAGTTTAGATTTTATAAGTTTTAATGAGTTTAGAGTTTATAAGTTTAAATGAGTTTAAGAGTTCAGAGTTTATTAATTTATGAGTTTAAGAGTTCATAAGTCTATGAATTCATGAGTTTATAAGTTAATTAGTTTATAAGTGTATGAGTTTATAGTGCATTAGTTTAAATGAGTCTCAATGGCTCATATAGTATATAGAACGGCAGTTTGGTTTAGTCTTCAAGGTGTTTAGATTTAAATTTTGTCAGTTTGAATTTTTTAGAACTCCCCAATGTAAGTCAATGGGAGTTTTTGAATGAGTTTTTTCGAGTTTTGATCGTCATTTTTAGGAAAACCGTAAGTCCGATCAGTCTGAAAAGATATAGCACACCGAGTCAGATCAGTTTGAGTGTCTGAGCCGAATTTGGAGTATGTGGAGTTAAAGCTCTAGGAGGAGTTTGAGTTGTAAATTTTTACGGTCAGAAGAATAATAATAACTAGATGCAAAAGTTCGTCGAGACAAACTTTAAGTTGGCTTGAGAAAGTTTGGACCAGAAAGATTGAAGAAGTTTAAAATAGTTTGGAGTTTAAATTAGTTTAAAGTTTAAAGTAGTTTAAAGTTTAAATTAGTTTGAAGTTTAAAGTAGTTTGAAGTTTAAATTAGCTTAAAGTTTAAATTAGTTTAAATTAGTTTAAAGTTTAATGTAGTTTAAAGTTTAAATTAGTTTGAAGTTTAAATTAGCTTAAAGTTTAAATTAGTTTGAAGTTTAAAGTAGTTTAAAGTTAAAAAGTTGTTGGGGGTTATCTAGTGGGTTGCTAAGGTGTTTTGGTTGTTGCTAGGTGGTTGCTTGTGTTTTCTGGGTGGTTGCTAGGGTGTTGCTAAGCGGTTGCTAGGGTATTTTTGGTGGTTGCTAGGGTGTTGCTAGGAAGTTGCTAAGGTATGTTGGTGGTTGCTAGGCGGTTGCTAGGGTGTTCTGGGTGGTTGCTATGGTGTTGCTAGGCGGTTGCTAAGGTATTTTGGGTGGTTGCTAGGGTGTTCTGGGTGGTTGCTAGGGTGTTGCTAGGCAGTTGCTAGGGTGTTTTGGGTGGTTGCTAGGCGGTTGCTAGGGTGTTCTGGGTGGTTGCTATGCTGTTGCTAGGCGGTTGCTAGGGTATTCTGGGTGGTTGCTAGGCGGTTGCTAGGGTGTTTTGGGTGGTTGCTATGGTGTTGCTAGGCGGTTGCTAGGGTGTTCTGGGTGGTTGCTAGGCGGTTGCTAGGGTGTTTTGGGTGGTTGCTATGGTGTTGCTAGGCGGTTGCTAGGGTGTTCTGGGTGGTTGCTAGGCGGTTGCTAGGGTGTTTTGGGTGGTTGCTATGGTGTTGCTAGGCGGTTGCTAGGGTGTTCTGGGTGGTTGCTAGGGTGTCTTGGGTGGTTGCTAGGCGGTTGCTAGGGTGTTTTGGGTGGTTGCTAGGCGGTTGCTAGGGTGTTCTGGGTGGTTGCTAGACGGTTGCTAGGGTATTCTGGGTGGTTGCTATGGTATTGCTAGGCGGTTGCTAGGGTATTCTGGGTGGTTTCTATGCTGTTGCTAGGCGGTTGCTAGGGTGTTCTGGGTGGTTGCTATGGTGTTGCTAGGCGGTTGCTAGGGTATTCTGGGTGGTTGCTATGGTGTTGCTAGGCCGTTGATAGGGTATTCTGAGTGGTTGCTAGGCGGTTGCTAAGGTATTCTGGGCGGTTGCTAGGCAGTTGCTAGGGTGTTCTGGGTGGTTGCTATGGTGTTGCTAGGTGGTTGGTAGTTGTCACAGATGGTTACTATGGAGTATTTATAGAGTTCATAGCATGATCTTGGCATGATATAGCACTTAACTAATCGCTATTAGCATGTAGCTATTCACTGCTAGCATGTGTAGCATGTTGGAAGTGCTGTTTGCTAGCATGAGTCAAAAGAGCCAAACCTCATCTCTATACGATGTTCTGATACAGAGATATAGGTCTTGCAAAACGGTTGCTAGGGTACTCAAGTTTGGTTGCTATGGAGTTGCTTGGGAGCTGGGAGCTTTAAACTTAAGAAGTTTAAAGTGGTTTGAAGTTTAAAGTAGTTTACGAGTTTTTGAGTTTTGAGTTTATGTTTAAATGAGTTTAGAGTGTGTGTGTGTGTGTGTGTGTGTGTGTGTTCACACACACACACACACACACACACACACACACACACACACACACACACACACACTCAGAGTTTATGAGTTTAGAGTTTATAAGTGTATAAATTGATGAGTTTATAAGTATAAGAGTTTTTGAGTTTAGATTTT